>NC_088224.1:70891309-71191309 GCF_036934945.1 Oncorhynchus masou masou | reverse complement strand
CCTACCATGCCAACAATTTGAAAGGAAGGGACATCACAACTTAACACACCCTGTAACACTTCTGATGTCAAGTCTTGCAGACCCAAATACCTCTCTGCATCTGCCACCACAACCTCAATTTTCTGTGACTTCCGTTCCATCCCTGCAGTACAGTTGATAACCATTGCTATAAATGCTAAAAATCCAATCTTACTAAAACATATATGACTTGTTGGCCCATACCTCTGTAGTGGTACAGATCTACTACTCACACCACTCCTCTCAGGATCCCTCCCCTTGACCCATCTTCCTCTACTTTCTTCACTGCCTCGGCATATGACAACTTCTGCACTATTCTAACCCTGGAAACCTCAACCTGCCTCTCTCGCACAGGACATTTCTGATCCCCAGCCCCATGGGCACCCCTACAATTAACACATACCACTACTTTCCCCAATGCTACACATTCCTTTGTCTCATGCCATTCTGGACACCTCTCACACCTTGGAACTTCCGTTCTACACACTGCTACCACATGACCATAAGCTTGACACCTGTAACAACGTAAAGTATTCGGCACTAAAGCTCATACAGGATAACTTATATATCCAAGCATCACTTTGTCGGGCAAAGACTCAACATCAAACTCAAAAGAACAGACAATGACTCTTCTGTTTCACCACTCTCGCCACCCTGTCTGCGTCGCACCAAACAACGGAAAAGGTGGGCCGGACAGGCCCCCATTAACATCGACGGGGCTGTAGTGGAGCGGGTCAAGAGTTTCAAGTTCCTTGGTGTCCACATCACCAATGAACTATCATGGTCCAAACACACCAAGACAGTCGAGAAGAGGGCACGACAAGACATTTTCCCCCTCAGGAGACTGAAAAGATTTGGCATGGGTCCCCAGATCCTCAAAAAGTTCTACAGCTGCACCATTGAGAGCATCCTTACCGGTTGCATCACCGCCTGGTATGGCAACTGCTCGGAATCTGACCGTAAGGTGCTAGGGTAGTGTGTACGGCCCAGTACATCACTGGGGCCAAGCTTCCTGCCATCCACGACCTGTGAAGTGGGATGTGTCGGAGGAAAGCCCATGTCATTGTCAAAAACTCCATCACCCAAGTCATTGACTGTTTTCTCTGCTACCGCACGGGCAAGCGGTACCGGAGCCGCCAGACTATTGCATTGCTATTTTCCTAACTCTTCTTGAATACTTCGCCCTCATTCACTTCCATTTCTCCTCCTGTCTTCAGCTCAATCTGCTTCCACTTTCTACCATTCCTATTTAACAAACCATCTCCCTTTTTCCATCCCTTTTAACCGACTCAAGCTCACTGTCTTCCTCCCTCTCTCTCTTAGACCTCCATTCCTCCTCCGTATTCCAAGTATACGTCTCCTTACGATAATACTGCACTTCTCCTTACATACAGTTGAAGTCGGAAGTTTACATACAGTGGGGCAAAAAAGTATTTACAGACCTGGAATTTTCCAAGCTGTTTAAAGGCACAGTCAACTTACTGTATGTAAACTTCTGACCCACTGGAATTGTGATACATTGAATTATAAGTGAGATAATCTGTCTGTAAACAATTGTTGGAAAAATTAGTTGTGTAATGCACAAAGTAGATGTTCTAATCGACTACCCAAAAATATAGTTTGTTAACAAGAAGTTTGTGGAGTGGTTGAAAAACGAGTTTTAATGACTACAACCTAAGTGTATGTAAACTTCCGACTTCAACTGTACATCTTGTTCTTGCTTTCTCAAGGAATGCCATTTAACCAGCTGTCACAATCTCTGTATAATCAGCACGAACACCTCGGGATGTAGCGCTCAAAGGTACATCCCACTGTTGTGTCTTTACTTTCATTAACTGAAGACTTTTAGTTTTTATCAAAGATTATCTGTAATTAGCATTACATGATTAACTAACCTCATATCTGAGGCTATTATATAAACAGCGTTATGATCATGTGGCTGTATTGACTCCCATGAGTTTCACAAAATTGTACCAAACGGACCAGTTCGTAGCTGGAGTCTTCACCGATCTTTCATACCTTCTCCAGAACATAAATGTTGTTCGGACCTCAAGGTCTGTGTGGTGGAAGAAATTCCTTTGTTCTCTTCTATGAAAACTCTACTCTCTCTCTATACTGTGGCCATGAGGAGATTATCTCTTCTAGCAATTTACGACTTCTCTCTGACCACAGCAGCCTGTGTGTAGGAGACAGGGGGATGGGGATGGGGCTTGCTGTACCCAGAGAGGGCAACGTCATGACATACCCCCCCCCCCGGTGGTTTGGATCTTGTTTGTCGTGCAAGTTACAAATCAACATAAAATCATGACCACATAATGTCCTGTTTGTAGATCATCGTTGCAGTCTCCTCTGGTGGAAGAACTTGGTAGGCTTCTCTGAGAGCGGAGCAGTCCACCACAAGAATGGGCAGTTGTTGTCCGGTTGGTGATCGCCGTTGCGGCCACCTCTAGTGATTTACCTTGGTAGGTTCCCTGGAAGCTGCAAAGTACCCCAGGAAGGGCCAGGGGATGTCCTGGTTGGTGATCGCCGTTGCGGCCACCTCTAGTGATTTACCTTGGTAGGTTCCCTGGAAGCTGCAAAGTACCCCAGGAAGGGCCAGGGGATGTCCTGGTTGGTGATCGCCGTTGCGGCCACCTCTAGTGATTTACCTTGGTAGGTTCCCTGGAAGCTGCAAAGTACCCCAGGAAGGGCCAGGGGATGTGCTGGTTGGTGATCGCCGTTGCGGTCCCCCTCTGGTGGTTTATCTTGGCAGGCTCTCTGACAGCGGGGCATGCTGCCACATGTATGGGCCGTCGGTGTCCGGATTTGGGGTCGCTGTTCCGGCCTGGAAGATCTGGGCAGTAACTTAGGCAGATGTTAACAACGCACACACAAAAATATATATAATTGCATTCATTCCCCAATGAGCGGCGTTGTGGCACTAAGTGATGGTTGTATGGGGACTTTGTTTATGTCTCTATCACTTCCTAAGTGTCAAAGGAACTGAACCGAAAAGGAATGAAAACATAAACAAAAGATATACAAAATATAGTTCTTACACAAAAATCATCTAATTGGACTGTATTATATATACGTCCAATGCTCTGGCAAAATGACTATCATGGCATTGTCTCTAATGCCATATCTAGGGTTTTCCTACTTGGTGTGTTGCTTAGGCACAATCCTAAGTTGATAACTATATGATAAGTTTACAGCTGTAAGGCACTAGTTTTGGGCAATCTACAGGGATGACCTATAGACTTCTGGGAAGAAAACTGGTGAGTGCAGTAGAGTCAAAGCCTAGAAGTAAATGTTAAACTTTACTAAGGCTGGTATTTTGCTTGGACCCTTAAGTGATCCTAGCATAAATCCTAGTTGGATGTTCCGTTGTGCATGTGCGTTTATGCTTACACAAGTGCGCATGTCAAGGGAAGAAAACCAAGTATCATGGCAGATTACAACTTGTTCAGAATGAGTCTAACGTAGTCAAGTAATTTTCAGGTCAATGCCGGGAGGTCAGTCAGAATTGGTGTCGAGGGAGTCTGTAGTAGTTTTTACTACAAGTCACTGTGTCTTCCACTATTGTAGTGGTGATAGGTATGAAGTCTATTTCATAGCTATGTTATCCACTGAGGAGCTAACCTCACGACAGAAGTATTCTTTAAGTATTGGACCAGTCATACGTGGTGTGATCATGGTTAATGACTTCTAATAATTTTCCTCCTGAATGGAGGATTCTATTTATTAGTGACATGTGTGGTAAACATTGGAAGAGTGTACTGGAGATTCCCTTCCACGTGTTGCACTCTGAGTGACTCCTATGTCGCTATTGTCAAGGGTAATTTGATTGGTGAGTTCTCTAACCTTCTTACTGATTGTAGCTGGACTGACTGTTGCTGGTATTGGTACTGGTGCTCAAAGGGACCAGTTATCCTACCAATTTATTTTTAAATATTATACTACCGGGACACATCATTGGAGCATTTTACTAGTTGTATTGTAGTAGAACCTACACATGGCAAGGAATGATTATTGTTGCCATTTGTTTTGGAGGTGGACAAGTCCACTGGACTTCCTTTACAACCAGTGTGGTACACCTCAGTACTATCTTAGATGTGTTCTAAGATAATCCCCGTCTAGGGGCCTGTCTGCTCCTCACTGTTCTCATAGGGAAGTTTACAACTAGATTTGATTTATTCTCTGGCGGCCTCGTACCATGTTGTCAGTAGCCTCGACCCCCCCACCGGCCTCGATGAGGCTCATTATGGGTCTGGGCTACTATCCCCCCCCCCTTGTGTCTCCGGACCCCCCCACCAGCGGGTGGTGTTGGTGTCTGAGGCGCAAACGGAAAGGTCGGACCCTATGTACGAGTTGTCAGCGGCCGCGTTGTAATGAGAATGGCTGTAACCTTTCAACCATATCTCCTGGTGTTGTGCTTCAAAACGCTCAGTGGCTGTCGAGGCATGTCAGACACCACCGCATCCGCGTGTGGCAACCTATTCAGTACCTGCGAACTGAGACGAGGATATTGGTCTGTGATATCGCAAAGTGTTTCACCAGTGGGAGTCATCGGGTCAGTTGCTGGACTAACGCCATTAGTATCATTGTAAGGGGTGACAGCCCCCCACAAAGTGGAAGGTGTATCATCGGAAGCAGAGTATACTCTGCGCATCTATGTTTTTCTTGCTAAGACGGCCGCAGTGCTTGCGGAAGTGTTCGAAGGGCGTTCATCTCAACTACTGTATTGCACGACTGCAAGGAGGAGGGAAGTTGCTCATTCACAGAGACAGCTGGGTCGAAATCATGAAAAGAATGGTCAATCATGTTGGCTGATGGAATGTGTCGAGATGTCGTAATATCTCCTTGGATCGGATTCTGCACCAAGAGGTTTCTAAACGTCTTTTTCCCAAGGGGTGCTTTCGACAGATACCCCTCGTGAAAGACTGCGTTGCAGCTAGCGTTAGGGGAAGACAGTGTGGTCAGTGGAGAAGGTACTTTGGCCTGTGACCATACCTGGATGGTTTTCCAATCCATCAATGGGAGCAACTGATCCATCAAGTCTGCTCCAAGTAGCAGGGGTACCGTTTCGAGGCTGGTAACATACACAGAGTGAACTAGTGATACGTCCTGGAAGTGTAGTTTCAGCATGACTCTCAATGTGAGAGGCAAGGTAGTCTGAGTGACCCCTCGAAGTTTAGTGTCGCATCGTTCCACTTTTAACCAATGTTTAGTTGGCTTCAAGCCCTTTTGAGATCATCGAACAATGACTTTTTTTCCTTTTTTTAAAAACTTTTCCGATTTTGATTAGGCTTAGCTTTCACAAAGCGTTTGACCTTTTTCATCGCAAACTTTGTATCAGAGTCTATAGACAAAGTCCGGGGGCTTGTTTCTTGATCAAGCGGGCCCTGGATAGAGTCTTGAATGAGAGCGGGAGAAATTTTAACTTTAACGTCCTTACTATGGGTGTTAATTCCTGCAGACCTGGTGTCCGGTAATTCCCTGTCTAGTCCTTGTGACTTATCTTTTACCCTTTAACTGAAATTGTTCTCGCTTTAGTTCTTCCCGTAGTGGAACTTCTGGAGAACAGTGGTCTATGTTTTGATAATCCTTCAACCCTTTGTTGCCCTTGTGCTCTGACACTTCTTGTGGGTTGGGTGCAGGAACGTAGCGAACAGGTCGATTGTAGCGGTAGTCATGTTGATGGCGACGTACTTTACAGTTATTTTGACCGCGGAGGTTATTGGAATCATGGTTTTGTGGGAGAAACTGTTGTTGTGCGTCATCTCTCAACACTTCAATACCTGATAATGCACCCTCTAACTGGAGTGAGTGCTCCTGGTCAAACTTCAAAACCAAGTGGTCAGGGCTCTTAGCGTTGTGAACTTTTGATGCCTCAAAAGCTGTGCTTGCAAGCTCTCTGAGTTGTAAGATAGGCAAGCCACCGTGGGCGGCAGGGCCCAAGTAGGTGATGAAGGTGGGATACATGTTCGACAGGAACATTTGTTTGAAAGGTAACAGGTCTTCCATGCCTGTTTCAGTGTGTAAGCCAATCGTGTTTGCGAATCGCAGAACCACTGAATTCTAATTTCAAAGCTGTGGCAAGTTTAGCGTAGGCATTTAGCACGTGTTGCTGTTGTAGATGAATTAACCTTGTCACATGTCTATTTGACATTCGCTTCAACAGGTAAACCCTGTCAGAACCCGTAGCGTTCGGGTAGCCATCCAACACGTCCTCTATGTCAGCTAGGAATGTCTCAGTATTGTTTGGCTGACCTGAAACGGGGTCAAAGGCGGGGAAATTCTTGATGAGTTTGTCAAGGTATTCCGCGCCAAGCGGGCGGAGAGGGTTGGCTTCAAACTGTGGAGAGATTGGGGCCGAAAGGCCAAGAGGAGAAGCCAAGCCTTGTTGTTGTTGGCCAAGAGGAGCAATATTACTCAGTGCCGAATGGCCAAGAGGAGAAGACTGAGGGACACATGAGGGAGGCAAGGTCTGAAACCTATCGTCTTTACACCTGTGAGTACAGGGCTCCGGTTGCTTGGATTGGTAGTCACGCTCTGGACTTCCTCCAGATGATACTTAAGAGTGGTATTCTGCTGCATTGCAGAGTCCACTTGAGCACTTAGAGTACTGATTTTGGACACGTGAGTGTCACACTTGCTCCTTTCGGTCTCAAACTTATCTGTCATGGTTTGCAGATAGAGGTCTTGAGTACGGAGCGAGAGATTCAGTGATGAGATTTCCTTGGCTTGCTTAGAAATCAATATTTCCATCTTCATCACCTGAGTTCTCTCATCATTCATTTCGTCAGCGACTTCAATGAGTTCTGCTGATTTGTCATCCAACTTTGTCATTGTGTTCATTAACTGATCGTCTTTGGTCTGCAGCGTTTTGAGGAGAACCGTGTTACTTTGAGTAACATTCAACAAAACAGCATGCATGCTATCAAGTTGAGCTGTTTGTAGATAACTCTTCAGATTTATCTAGTTTGGTGTGGACATCATCATATTTAGTTTTGGCTAAATCGAGTTGTTCCTGTAGCATATGATTTTGTTCCTGTAGAAGACGATTTTGTTGAAGAGCTTGTGCTTGTTCATCATCATACGTTTTTGCAATTACATTTAATTGTTCAGTTTTCAAGCGCAGTTCCACAGCTAGCAGAATTTTTCCCATTTATGCATTTGTCATTGGTTTCCCAGTTCTCTCCACCTGTCCCTTTATGTCTACCATTACCTGCTTCAGCTGTGCACTGCGGTATTGGACAGATGCCAATATCGGATGGTAAGACATCAGGGCTAGACTGGAGAGAACCTTTACGAGGCCTGATTTTGGAAAGCGTTGTTGTCTGCTGTTTTTCCGCTAATGGCATAATTAGGGTTGGTATCACTGCTGAGGTCAGAGATCAATCCATTTACAGGTGGAGGTTCACTAATTAGCGGGCTAGTGGGGACTACCCCCTCTGATAGCTTGCACATTATTTGAACATTTGAAAGGAAAATTGTTTTTCCTAATCTTCCAAAGTATGGTTTTGGAATATATTGGGAGCTGCAAAGACGATTTTAATCTATTTATAGACGTTAATGAACCATCAGTACTGGACAGTACTGTGGAAGTTGGACGTGAATGAATTTGCAAAAGCAAATCAATGATAATGATTAATCATACCTGGATAGGCTATCTGGGAATTACACTTTAAATTAACCTGGGAAGTTGGTTCATCTAGGTTACTATTGCAAAGTTTAAGGTGTCTCATTTAATTGGAAGAACCTAGAAAGTTATGTTCGACAATTTAGATAAATAAATTGAATGAGACAATGATTGCTGGATTATCATAAAAGTAATGTTAGGTACATTCACCACTATGGTACTTTCCCCTCAGGCCACAGCCATATGGGATTCCTGCTGGAGGTGGGACTGATTGATTGTGCTTTGCAAAAGCAGATTTTACTGATTGATCAAATGTAATGAATAATCAAACCTGTATAGGCTATCTGGGAATTAAACTTTAAATTATCCTGAGAGATCTGCTTCATCTAAATTAATATTGCAAAGTTTAAGGTGTCTCATTTAATTGAAAGAACCTGGAAAGGTATGTTCAACAATTTAAATAAATAAATTGAATGAGGCGATGATACCCAAACAATTGAGATTGCTGGATTATTTTAACGTGATCCACGTTTGGATTTCCCCTACTTATTTTAAGAGATGTAACGCTGAAATCAAACGGAAGTACAAAGGGCGGGACTTCCGTTGCGCAAGGAGGAGGAATTTAAACGGAACACAGGAAGCGAAAAATGTTCCCCTTTTTTTTAGCTTAGCAACTCGTGCAAGCTAACCCTACTTTGTTCAGAAATCTCACTTCCAATCACAAATTATGTTCCATTTTACCCTGGAAAGGGTGGGTTTACTAGTGAGGTCTCACATTTACCCATTTGGCATAGCGTTATGTTGACCGAAGCGACACGGCACATAAATACAGATATGCCTGTGGTCTGCCCACTCTTGCTTAGTGCGATGGGCGGACAGAATACTTCGGCTCGGTCACCGAACAGATATCTTCTAATATCTAACCTTACTGGCTCTATGCCCTCGCTCTAGAAGGTCATATTGACCTACAGAAGTAGTACCGTTTGGCCTAACGGGCTAAATCTGGAATGTTTCACTCATTGCTCTGACGCTAACGACACACGACCGGAGGCGCTCTGTAGCCTCTTAAAACGGAACCCTGACAGGTTCCATAGCCGCAGGCAGAACAGTTGAAAGTGGAGCAGCAGCACGGCCAGGTGGACTGGGGACAGCAAGGAGTCATCAGGCCAGGTAGTCCTGAGGCATGGTCCTAGGGCTCAGGTCCTCTGAGAGAGAGAAAGAAAGAGTGAACTAGAGAGAAGCATACTTAAATTCACACAGGACACTGGATAAGACCGGAGAAATACTCCAGATAATTATCACATTGTGACTATTTTTACATCATGCTGTATCACTTTTCCCACCCACTCTCCTGTAGTAACCCCACCAGGGCTATTGTGTTCAGCAGCCTTTTCAAGGTGTAATCTGTTAAATTATTTGCCGTGTGGAACAAAACAATATATTCCCTATGGCAACATCCTTGTTACCAGATGATGTGTCACACTACATGTTTTATGAACGTGGTTACCATTGTGTTCCACCCTTGGGCCTGCCATAACATGTCAAAGGCCTCTCTGAATTAAACACTTCCCTGATCCATTCTACAGGTTACGCCTGTCCACTACTTATAATTAAATGGTGAAGGAATGAGAATGCTACTAAGACAACAAGCTTTCTGACAACAATAAGTGTTGAGAAAATAATGTCTCATTCAGTCATACAACTGATTATTTTTATTATTATGGGTCTGAGAGAAAATGTTGCCGTTTTAAAGCTAATTTCCTATAATGAAACAAACAATGGCTTATCACATGTTCCTATGCTATCTGGGGGGCCCGACCTCCAGGAGGACACCAACCTACAGCCTGTGGGCCCTCCCACCTTGCAGGGGCTGCGTGTGTGTGTGCTAATGCCAGTGATTACCGGTATATGAAAATATGTCTATTGAGCGCCCTTTGCTGACTATATTCAACTAGAACAATGATTTAGCCTCTTGGTATTTTATTTTAAATGACCTGATAATTATCCCAATGTGACTATTTTGACATTTTGCTGTCAGTATAATTATCACTTTTCACACTCTCCTGTAGTAACACAGGGCTGTCGTTTTCAGCAGCCTTTTTAAACTGTGATCTGTTAAACAATTTGCTGTGTGGAACAAAACAATAACTTCCCTATGCCGGGAATGAGATGATATAACTAAATATTATCATAATGAGTATGATTTCTCCATCAACTTCCTTGTTTGATTGGTAATGAGTAACATACATAGTTTGAAGCTGGAATAGCTATTCATAAAGTGTAAGAAACATTTGAACATTGAAATTGATACCTTACACTATATACCAGTTTTACAGTATATGTATTTATGGTTTACAATTTGTAAAGCTGGGGTTGAGGTTTTGTGTAAGTAGTCTATTTTAAAATTATATTGCCAACATGCTGGTTACCAGGTGCTGCGTCACACAAAGTTTCTTATGAATGACCAACTGTGGTGAACCATGGTGTATACCCTCAGACCTGCCATAACATATTTGTGAATTCAACACTTCCCTGATCCATCCTACAGGTTATGCCTGTCCCTTACACATAATTATATGGTGAAAGAATGAGAATACTACTAAGACAACAAGCTTTCTGACAAAAATAAGTGTTGACAAAATGTCTAATTTAGTCATACAACTTCAATTTATGAATAAAAAAAATCAATATTTTTTTAATGTGCTGATTTGCAACACTTCAAATGAAATCATGTATTTGATCCACTGACATTATTGATGACTTTACTACAGAGGAGGTGCTGACTCAATCTGAGAGCAAAATGGGTAGTCCCAAACAAACCTGCCACACACACCTCGCCTCTCATCTGTGAACAAGGAAATCATCTCTGCCTCACATCACATAGCTGGGCTGGGTTCAAATGAGATTTGCATAGGAAAGAAAAAAGTGAAAATGCAAGAAAGAACATTCTCTCGGCTTAACAAGGTTGCCTTTATTTTATGTAAGTACCACTGGTTTAATTATGTTTGTATAGTAGCTTGAATCAAAACATATTCAGCCAGTGCACTTACGATGCTGGACACTGTTAATCACAGGGCAATTAGATTTATAACTAATGCAAGACCACTCACCCATCACTGTGATCTATAAATTTGTAAGTCGCTCTGGATAAGAGCGTCTGCTAAATGACTTAAATGTTAAATGTAAATGTACAACATGGTGAAGTGGCCCTTCCTTCCTTATGAGAAGGATGAAGCATTGGTACATTTTTGTGTACAACACAGTGCTTGGACCATTGTCTACATATCTATGCTCCTCACATACAAGCTCATCACAAACATATAGTCTCCGTTCTCAGCTACTACTATCTTTCAAGGTTCCTAAGGCCAGAACATAAATGGGATTAATATGATTTTCCTATAATGCTCCTTGGTCTTGGAACAAGCTGCAAAAGACTATAAAACTGGAGGAGAGGGTATTGCTGGTTGAGTTTAACCTCTAAAGTTTAAACCGTTGGGGGGAGGAGGTGTACTAAGCCAACATATGGAATTGTTTTAAGATGGTCATATCATGGATCATTTAGCTATTTGATTTAGAATTTCAATACCCCTTTAGCTATCTCCAAAAAATACTTTAAAATGATTTAATAAAACTATTGAATTTGGCCTTTATTACTAAGTCCATAGAAACGCATTGAATAACACATTCATACATCGCAAAATAGACAGTATTTTTTTTAATGAGGAAATAGGTTTTGAAGTGTCTGTTATATATCTAGGAGATATAAGAAAGATCAGGAAATATATACATTGTATGTACAGTACCAGTCATAATTGTGGACACACCTACTCATTCAAGGGCTTTTCTTTATTTTTAATATTTTCTACATTGTAAAAATACAATGTAAATGTAAAAAATAAAGAAAAGCCCTTGAATGAGCTGTGTCCACACTTTTGACTGGTACTGTACAGTGTATGTGTGTATATATATATATATATATATATATATATATATATATATACGTATATATGTGTATATATATATATTTTTTTACCTTTATTTAACCAGGTAGGCTAGTTGAGAACAAGTTCTCATTTGAAACTGCGACCTGGCCAAGATAAAGCATAGCAGTGTGAACAGACAACACAGAGTTACACATGGAGTAAACAATTAACAAGTCAATAACACAAAAAAAGGGGAGTCTATATACATTGTGTGCAAAAAGCATGAGGAGGTAGGCGAATAATTACAATTTTGCAGATTAACACTGGAGTGATAAATGATCAGATGGTCATGTACAGGTAGCGATATTGGTGTGCAAAAGAGCAGAAAAGTAAATAAATAAAAACAGTATAGGGATGAGGTAGGTGAAAATGGGTGGGCTATTTACCATTAGACTATGTACAGCTGCAGCGATCGGTTAGCTGCTCAGATAGCAGATGTTTGAAGTTGGTGAGGGAGATAAAAGTCTCCAACTTCAGGGATTTTTGCAATTCGTTCCAGTCACAGGCAGCAGAGTACTGGAACGAAAGGCGGCCAAATGAGGTGTTGGCTTTAGGGATGATCAGTGAGATATACCTGCTGGAGTGCGTGCTACGGATGGGTGTTGCCATCGTGACCAGTGAACTGAGATAAGGCGGAGCTTTACCTAGCATGGACTTGTAGATGACCTGGAGCCAGTGGGTCTGGCGACGAATATGTAGCGAGGGCCAGCCGACTAGAGCATACAAGTCGCAGTGGTGGGTGGTATGAGGTGCTTTAGTGACAAAACAGATGGCACTGTGGTAAACTGCATCCAGTTTGCTGAGCAGAGTGTTGGAAGCAATTTTGTAGATGACATCGCCGAAGTCGAGGATCGGTAGGATAGTCAGTTTTACTAGGGTAAGTTTGGCGGCATGAGTGAAGGAGGCTTTGTTGCGGAATAGAAAGCCGACTCTTGATTTGATTTTCGATTGGAGATGTTTGATATGAGTCTGGAAGGAGAGTTTACAGTCTAGCCAGACACCTAGGTACTTATAGATGTCCACATATTCAAGGTCGGAACCATCCAGGGTGGTGATGCTCGTCGGGCATGCGGGTGCAGGCAGCGATCGGTTGAAAAGCATGCATTTGGTTTTACTAGCGTTTAAGAGCAGTTGGAGGCCACGGAAGGAGTGTTGTATGGCAATGAAGCTCGTTTGGAGGTTAGATAGCACAGTGTCCAAGGACGGGCCGGAAGTATATAGAATGGTGTCGTCTGCGTAGAGGTGGATCAGGGAATCGCCCGCAGCAAGAGCAACATCATTGATATATACAGAGAAAAGAGTCGGCCCGAGAATTGAACCCTGTGGCACCCCGATAGAGACTGCCAGAGGACCGGACAGCAGGCCCTCCGATTTGACACACTGAACTCTGTCTGCAAAGTAATTGGTGAACCAGGCAAGGCAGTCATCCGAAAAACCGAGGCTGCTGAGTCTGCCGATAAGAATATGGTGATTGACAGAGTTGAAAGCCTTGGCAAGGTCGATGAAGACGGCTGCACAGTACTGTCTTTTATCGATGGTGGTTATGATATCGTTTAGTATGTGTGGCTGAGGTGCACCCGTGACCGGCTCGGAAACCAGATTGCACAGCAGAGAAGGTACGGTGGGATTCGAGATGGTCAGTGACCTGTTTGTTGACTTGGCTTTCAAAGACCTTAGATAGGCAGGGCAGGATGGATATAGCTCTGTAACAGTTTGGGTCCAGGGTGTCTCCCCCTTTGAAGAGGGGGATGACTGCGGCAGCTTTAGAGGGTAGAGGGTCCAGATTGTCAAGCCCAGCTGATTTGTACGGGTCCAGGTTTAGCAGCTCTTTCAGAACATCTGCTATCTGGATTTGGGTAAAGGAGAACCTGGAGGGGCTTGGGCGAGGAGCTGCGGGGGGGGCGGAGCTGTTGGCCGAGGTTGGAGTAGCCAGGCGGAAGGCATGGCCAGCCGTTGAGAAATGCTTGTTGAAGTTTTCGATAATCATGGATTTATCGGTGGTGACCGTGTTACCTAGCCTCAGTGCAGTGGGCAGCTGAGAGGAGGTGCTCTTGTTCTCCATGGACTTCACAGTGTCCCAGAACTTTTTGGAGTTGGAGCTACAGGATGCAAACTTCTGCCTGAAGAAGCTGGCCTTACATTTATATATATATATATATATATATATATATATATATATATATATATCCATTTATGTATATGTATATATAAATATATATATATACATATATGTGTGTGTATGTATGTGTGTATATATATATATACATACATACATACATACATATAATATACATATATATTATATATATATGTATATATAGATATTATCAAATCAAATTTATTTATATAGCCCTTCATACATCAGCTGATATCTCAAAGTGCTGTACAGAAACCCAGCCTAAAACCCCAAACAGCAAGCAATGCAGGTGTAGAAGCACGGTGGCTAGGAAGAACTCCCTAGAAAGGCCAAAACCTAGGAAGAAACCTAGAGAGGAACCAGGCTATGTGGGGTGGCCAGTCCTCTTCTGGCTGTGCCGGGTGGAGATTATAACAGAACATGGCCAAGATGTTCAAATGTTCATAAATGACCAGCATGGTCGAATAATAAGAAGGCAGAACAGTTGAAACTGGAGCAGCAGCACGGCCAGGTGGACTGGGGACAGCAAGGAGTCATCATGTCAGGTAGTCCTGGGGCATGGTCCTAGGGCTCAGGTCCTCCGAGAGAGAGAAAGAAAGAGAGAAAGAGAGAATTAGAGAAAGCACACTTAAATTCACACAGGACACTGAATAGGACAGGAGAAGTACTCCAGATAAAACAAACTGACCTTAGCCTCCCGACACAAATTACTGCAGCATAAATGCTGGAGGCTGAGACAGGAGGGGTCAGGAGACACCGTGGCCCCGTCCGAGGACACCTCCGGACAGGGCCAAACAGGAAGGATATAACCCCACCCACTTTGCCAAAGCACAGCCCACACACCACTAGAAGGATATCTTCAACCACCAACTTACCATCCTGAGACAAGGCTGAGTATAGCCCACAAAGATCTCCGCCATGGCACAACCCAAGGTGGGGCGCCAACCCAGACAGGATGACCACATCAGTGAATCAACCCACTCAGGTGACGCACCCCTTCCAGGGACGGCATGAGAGAGCCCCAGTAAGCCAGTGACTAGAGGCAGAGAATCCCAGTGGAAAGAGGGGAACCGGCCAGGCAGAGACAGCAAGGGCGGTTCGCTGCTCCAGAGCCTTTCCGTTCACCTTCCCACTCCTGGGCCAGACTACACTCAATCATATGACCCACTGAAGAGATGAGTTTTCAGTAAAGACTTAAAGGTTGAGACCGAGTTTGCGTCTCTGACATGGGTAGACAGGCCTTTCCATAAAAAATGGAGTTCTATAGGAGAAAGCCCTGCCTCCAGCTGGATGCTTTGAAATTCTAGGGACAATTAGGAGGCCTGCATCTTGTGACCGTAGCGTACGTGTAGGTATGTACGGCAGGACCAAATCAGAGAGATAGGTAGGAGCAAGCCCATGTAATGCTTTGTAGGTTAGCAGTAAAACCTTGAAATCAGCCCTTGCTTTGACAGGAAGCCAGTGTAGGGAGGCTAGCACTGGAGTAATATGATCAAATTTTTGGGTTCTCGTCAGGATTCTAGCAGCCGTATTTAGCACGAACTGAAGTTTATTTAGTGCTTTATCCGGATAGCCGGAAGGTAGAGCATTGCAGTAGTCTAACCTAGAAGTGACATAAGCATGGATTCATTTTTCTGCATCATATTTGGACAGAAAGTTTCTGATTTTTGCAATGTTACGTAGATGGAAAAAAGCTGTCCTTGAAATGGTGTTGATATGTTCTTCAAAAGAGAGATCAGGGTCCAGAGTAACGCCGAGGTCCTTCACAGTTTTATTTTAGACGACGGTGTATATACGTGTATATATATATATATATATATATATATGTATATATATGTGTATATATATGAAACATTTGAAAATTGACTGGAAACCTAGAGTACTAGGGGGTAACTAGCCCCTCCAAAGAACAATATGTATATACAGTGCCTTGCGAAAGTATTCGGCCCCCTTGAACTTTACGACCTTTTGCCACATTTCAGGCTTCAAACATAAAGATATAAAACTGTATTTTTTGTGAAGAATCAACAATAAGTGGGACACAATCATGAAGTGGAACGACATTTATTGGATATTTCAAACTTTTTTAACAAATCGAAAACTGAAAAATTGGGCGTGCAAAATTATTCAGCCCCTTTACTTTCAGTGCAGCAAACTCTCTCCAGAAGTTCAGTGAGGATCTCTGAATGATCCAATGTTGACCTAAATGACTAATGATGATAAATACAATCCACCTGTGTGTAATCAAGTCTCCGTATAAATGCACCTGCACTGTGATAGTCTCAGAGGTCCGTTAAAAGCGCAGAGAGCATCATGACGAACAAGGAACACACCAGGCAGGTCCGAGATACTGTTGTGAAGAAGTTTAAAGCCGGATTTGGATACAAAAAGATTTCCCAAGCTTTAAACATCCCAAGGAGCACTGTGCAAGCGATAATATTGAAATGGAAGGAGTATCAGACCACTGCAAATCTACCAAGACCTGGCCGTCTCTCTAAACTTCCAGCTCATACAAGGGGAAGACTGATCAGAGATGCAGCCAAGAGGCCCATGATCACTCTGGATGAACTGCAGAGATCTACAGTTGAGGTGGGAGACTCTGTCCATAGGACAACAATCAGTCGTATATTGCACAAATCTGGCCTTTATGGAAGAGTGGCAAGAAGAAAGCCATTTCTTAAAGATATCCATAAAAAGTGTAATTTAAAGTTTGCCACAAGCCACCTGGGAGACACACCAAACATGTGGAAGAAGGTGCTCTGGTCAGATGAAACCAAAATTGAACTTTTTGGCAACAATGCAAAACGTTATGTTTGGCGTAAAAGCAACACAGCTCATCACCCTGAACACACCATCCCCACTGTCAAACATGGTGGTGGCAGCATCATGGTTTCAGCCTGAATTTCTTCAGCAGGGACAGGGAAGATGGTTAAAATTGATGGGAAGATGGATGGAGCCAAATACAGGACCATTCTGGAAGAAAACCTGATGGAGTCTGCAAAAGACCTGAGACTGAGACGGAGATTTGTCTTCCAACAAGACAATGATCTAAAACATAAAGCAAAATCTACAATGGAATGGTTCAAAAATAAACATATCCAGGTGTTAGAATGGCCAAGTCAAAGTCCAGACCTGAATCCAATCGAGAATCTGTGGAAAGAACTGAAAACTGCTGTTCACAAATGCTCTCCATCCAACCTCACTGAGCTCGAGCTGTTTTGCAAGGAGGAATGGGAAAAAATTTCAGTCTCTCGATGTGCAAAACTGATAGACATACCCCAAGCGACTTACAGCTGTAATCACAGCAAAAGGTGGCGCTACAAAGTATTAACTTAAGGGGGCTGAATAATTTTGCACGCCCAATTTTTCAGTTTTTGATTTGTTAAAAAAGTTTGAAATATCCAATAAATGTCATTCCACTTCATGATTGTGTCCCACTTGTTGTTGATTCTTCACAAAAAAATACAGTTTTATATCTTTATGTTTGAAGCCTGAAATGTGGCAAAAGTTCGCAAAGTTCAAGGGGGCCGAATACTTTCGCAAGGCACTGTATATATATGTATATATATATATATATATACATACATACATACATACATACATACATATATATATATATATATATATATATATATATATATTGTTCTTTGGAGGGGCTAGTTACCCCCTAGTACTCTCTACCACCTGGTTTCCAGTCAATTTTCAAATGTTTCATGTGGCTGACATGTAGTAATGTTAAATAATGTTTTTTTGGGCTCATTGTATTAATTGTGATAGGCTCACATTTTACCAATATGGAGTACCGCCACTATTTATTTTACTGGGGTGTCGTACCAGACTGTACCCCCTTACTTTCACACCTGATTGTATTGTGCTCTTTGTATGTACAGTGCATTCGGAAACTATTCAGACCCCTTGACTCTTGTCATATTTTGTTCCATTACAGCCTTATTCTAAAATGGATTAAATAGAACATTTTCCTCATCAATCTACAAACAATACCCCATAATGACAAAGCGAAACAGGCTATTAGAAATTTTAGCAAATGTATTAAAGATAAAAAAACACATACCTTATTTACATAAGTATTCACACCCTTTGCTATGAGACTTTTTGGGTGCAATTCAAAACAAGAAAACAGGGTAAGGGTGCCCTCCAGCGGTAACCTAAGGAAACCTAAGAAAATCAAATAACACAGAAACTGTGACATATACATGACGTTGTCACATCAAATCAATTATTTTTTTTTTCCTCTGATTCACAGTTTTCACAAACATAACATCCATATCAGTGTTTAATGATGAGAAGAGCGCAACCACAGAACAAGTACAACATACAGCACAAGTAAATGCATCAACATCACATAATTCAACATCTACCTCAGTGATGGATGAAATTACCAAGTATGTTTCAAAAATCCCAAGTGAAACATCACTGCCTGTAACCAGTCAGATGTCAATGGGTACCACTGTTTCATCAACTCCAACAGCAAATACCAATCAATACATAGAAAGTATAGCTTCCACTACATCAAACGTTTATTCAAGTGATGTCACCACAACTACATCAACATCAGCAACCACTACAAGCAATGCCACCACAACTTCCACCTCAACAGTCACTTCAAGTGATGTCAATTCTCCCTCAACTACATCAGCAGTAACTTCAACTGTGACCACCATTCCCTCTACACCAACAGTCACAAGTGATACCCCCAGTCCCTCAACAGTCACTCAAAGGAATGCCTACACTCCCTCTACTATGTCTACAGACTCTTCAAATGATGCCACCACTCCATCAACAGTCACTTCAAGTGATGCCACCACTCCCTCAACTACATCGACAGTCACAAGTGATTCCATCACTTGCTCTACTACATCAACATTGGCAGTCCCTTCAAGTGATGCCACCACTCCCTCAACAGTCACTTTTCCCTCCACTACATCAGCAGTAACATCAACTGTGGCCAACATTCCTTCTACTACTTCGAAAGTCCCTTCAAGTGATGCCACCACTCCCTCAACAGTCACTTTTCGCTCCACTACATCAGCAGTAACATCAACTGTGGCCAACATTCCTTCTACTACTTCGAAAGTCACCTCAAGTGATGCCACCAATCCCTCAACTATGTCTACAGTCACTTCAAGTAATCACACAACTCCCTCTACTATGTCTACAGTCACTTCAAGTGATCCCGCAACTCCCACTAATTCATTGACAGTCACAAGTGATGTCACAACTCCCTCAACTACATCAATTGTCACTTCAAGTGATCCCAAAACTCTGACTTCTACATTGACAGTCAAACGTGATGCCACCACTCGGTCTACTATGTCTACAGTCATTTCAAGTGATCCCACAACTTCCACTACTACATTGACAGTCACTAGTGATGCCATCATTCGCTCTGCTACATCGACGTTGACAGTCCCTTTAATAAGTGATGCCACCTCTCCCTCTACCATGTATACAGTTACTTTAAGTGGCAACACATCAACACCTACTTCAAGTGATGCCACCCCTCCCTCAACAGTCACTTCAACTCATGTAACTTCTCCCTCAACTATGTCTACAGTCACTTCAATTGATACCACCCCTACTACATCAACAGTCACAAATGATGCCCTCACTCGCTCTACTACATTGATATCGAAATTACATTCAAGTGATGCCACTAATACCTCAACAGTCACTTCAAATGATGCCAGCAGTCCCTCAACTATGTCGACAGTCACTTCAAGTGATAACAAAACTCCCTCAACAGTCACTTCAAGTGATGCCACTACTCCCTCGACTATGTTGACAGTCACTTCAAGTGATGCCACCACTCCCTCAACAGTCACTTCAAGTGATCCCTCAACTCCCACCAACACATCGACATTGACAGTCTCTTCAAAGGACGCCACCACTCTTTCAACAGTCACTTCAAGTGATGCTACATCAACACATACTTCAAGTAGTGCCACCACTCCCTCACCCAAATCAACAGTGTCTTCAAGTGATTCCACCAATCCCTCAACTACGTCAACAGTCACAAGTGATGCCATCACTCATTCTACTAAATCGACATTGACAGTCCTTTCAAGTGATGCCATCACTCCCTCAACAGTCACTTCAAGTAATGCCACCACTACGACATTAACAGTCACTTCAAGTGATAGTACATCAACACCCACTTCAATTGATGCCACCACTCCCTCGACAGCATCCCCAGTCATTCAAAGTAATACCATTACTCCCTCAACTACACCGACATTCACTTCAAGTCATACCACCACCACCACTACATCGACAGTAACATCAACTGTGGCCACCATTCCCTCAAATACATCGACAGTCAGTTCAAGCGATGCCACCACTCCCTCAACTACATCAACAGTCACTTCAAGGGATGCCAACACTCCCTTAACAGTCTCTTCATGTGATGTCACTACTCCCTCAACGACATCAATAGTCACTTCAAGTGATGCCACCACTACTCCATCAACAACAGCAGTCACTTCAAGCGATGCCACCGCTCCTTCAACATTCACTTCAAGTGATGCCACCACTGCTACACCAACAGTAGCTTCAACTGCAGCCACCATTCCCTCAACTACATCGACAGTCACTTCAGATGATACTACATCAACACCCACTTCAAGTGATGCCACCACTCCCTCAACTGCATCGACATCAACGTCAAATGATGCCACAACTACAACACTGACATTAACAGTCATTTCAAGTGATTCCACCACTCCCTCATCTACATCAATAGTCACTTCTCGTGATGCCACAGCTACTACATCAACATCAGCATTCACTTCAAGTGATGTCACCTCTCCCTCAACATCAATATTCACTTCAAGTGATGCCACCTCTCACTCAACTACATTGACAGTCACTTCAGATGATACCACATCAACACCCACTTCAAGTAATGCCACCACTCCCTCAAGTACATCGACAGTCAGTTCCAGTTTTAACACCACTCTGTCAACAGTCACTTCAGGTGATGCCACAGCTACTACATCAGCATTCACTTCAAGTGATGCCACCCCTCCCTCGACATCAAAATTCACTTCAAGTGATGCCACCTCACACTCAACTACATTGACAATCACTTCAGATGATACCACATCAACACCCACTTCAAGTGATGCCATCACTCCCTCAACAGTCACTTCAAGTAATGCCACCACTATGACATTAACAGTCACTTCAAGTGATAGTACATCAACACCCACTTCAATTGATGCCACCTCTCCCTCGACATCAACAGTCACTTTAAGTGATGCCACCTCTCCCTCAACTACATTGACTTTCACTTCAAGTGTTACCACCACTACTACACCGACATTAACAGTCATTTCAAGCGATTCCACCACTCCCTCAAAAGCCACTTCAAGTGATGCCACCACTCCCTCATCTACATCAATAGTCACTTCAAGTGATGCCACAGCTACTACATCAACATCAGCAGAAACTTCAAACGATATCAGTGTTCCTTCAACATTTACTTAAAGTGGTGCCACCGCTACTACATCAGCATTCAGTTCAAGTGATGCCATCTCTCCCTCGACATCAACAGTCACTTTAAGTGATGGCACCACTCCCTCAAAAGCCACTTCAAGTGATGCCACCACTCCCTCATCTACTTCAATAGTCACTTCAAGTGATGCCACCGCTACTACATCAACATCAGCAGTCTCTTCAAGTGATGCCACCAATCCGTTAACTGCATTGACAACAACTTCAAATGATGCCACCTCTCCCTCGACATCAATATTCACTTCAATTGATGCCACCTCTCCTTCTACATTCACTTCAAGCAATCCCACCACTCCCTCAACAGTCACTTCAAGTGATGCCACCTCTCACTCAACAACATCGATAGTCACTTCAGACGATACTACATCAACAACCACTTCAAATGTTGCCACCACTGCCTCAACAGTCACTTCAAGTGATGCCATCACTCCCTCAACTACACTGATAGTAACTTCAGAAAATGCCACATGGACACCCACTTCAGGTGATGCAACCTCTTCCTCAACTACATCAACATTCACTTCAAGTGGTGCCACCACTCCTCAACAGTAGCTTCAAGTGATGCCACCGCTACTGCATCAACATCAGCAGTCTCTTCAAGTGATGCCACCACTCCTTCTACAGTCACTTCAAGCAATCCCACCACTCCCACAACAGTCACTTCAAGAGTTGCCACCTCTCCCTCGACATCAATCTTCACTTCAAGTGATGCCACCACTCCTTCTACATTCACTTCAAGCAATCCCACCACTCCCTCAACAGTCACTTCAAGTGATGCCACCTCTCCCTTGACATCAATCTTCACTTCAAGTGATGCCAACTCTCACTCAACTACATCGATAGTCACTTCAGACGATACTACATCAACAACCACTTCAAATGTTGCCACCACTGCCTCGAAAGTCACTTCAAGTGATGCCATCACTCCCTCAAATACACTGATAGTAACTTCAGAAAATGCCACATGGACACCCACTTCAGGTGATGCAACCTCTTCCTCAACTTCATCAACATTCACTTCAAGTGGTGCCACCACTCCCTCAACAGTCACTTTAATTGATGCCACCTCTCCCTCAACAACATTGACTTTCACTTCAAGTGTTACCACCACTACTACACCGACAGAAATATTAACTGTGGCCACAATTCCTTCAACGACATTGACAGTCACTCCAAGTGATGACACCACTGCTTCAACAGTGACTCCAAGTGATGCCACCAATCTCTCAACTACATCAACATCAATATCAAGAGATGCCACCACTGCCTCATCGACATTAACAGTCACTTCAATTCATAACACCACTATTACATCAACAGTCACTTCAAGCCATGCCACCGCTCCTTCAAAATTAGCTTCAAGTCATGCCACCGCTACAACTTCAATTTCAGTAGTCTCTTCAAGTGATGTAACCACTCCCTCAACAGTCACTCCAAGTGATGCCACCAATCCCTCAACTGCATCGACATCAACTTCAAGAGATGCCACCACTACTACATCGACATTAACAGTCATTTCAAGCGATTCCACCACTACTACATCAACATCAGCAGTCACTTTAAGCAATAACACTGTTCCTTCAACATTCACTTCAAGTGGTACCACCGCTACTACATCAACATCAGCATTCAGTTTAAGTGATGCCATCTCTCCCTCGACATCAACAGTCACTTCAAGTGATGGCAGCACTCCCTCAACAGTCTCTTCAAGTGATGCCACCGCTACTACATCAACATCAGCAGTCTCTTCAAGTGATGCCACCACTCCCTCAACTGAATCGACATCAACTTCAAATGATGCCACCACTCCCTCATCTACATCAGCAGTGACTTCAAGCGATAACACTGTTCCGTCAGCATTCACTTCAAGTGGTGCCAAAGCTACTACATCAACTTCAGCATTCACTTCAAGTGATGCCACCTCTCCCTTAACATCAATATTCACTACAAATAATGCCACCTCTCACTCAACTACATCGACAGTCACTTCGGACGATACTACATCAACACCCACTTCAAGTGATGCCACCACAACCTCAACAGTTGCTTCAAGTGATGCCTCCGCTACTACATCAACTTCAGCAGTCTCTTCAAGTGATGCCACCACTCCCTCAACAGTCCCTTCGAGTGTTGCCTCCTCTCCCTCAACATCAATCTTCACTTCAAGTGATGCCACCACTCCTTCTACATTCACTTCAAGCAATCCCAACACTCCCTCAAGAGTCATTTCAAGTGATGCCACCTCTCCCTCGACATCAATCTTCACTTCAAGTGATGCCAACTCTCACTCAACTACATCGATAGTCACTTCAGACGATACTACATCAACAACCACTTCAAATGTTGCCACCACTGCCTCAACAGTCTCTTCAAGTGATGACACCACTCCCTCGACATTTATATTCACTTCAAATAATGCCACCTCTCACTCAACTACATCGACAGTCACTTCGGACGATACTACATCAACACCCACTTCAAGTGATGCCACCACACCCTCAAGTACATTGACAGTCAGTTCAAGTATTGCCACCACTCTGTCAACAGTCACTTCAAGAGATGCCACCTCTTTCTCAACTACATCAACGGTCACTTCAGGTGATGTCACCACTACTACACCAAGAGTAATTTCAAATGCTGCCATCATTTCCTCAACTACATCAACACCCACTTCAAGTGATGCCACCACTCCCACGACATTAATATTCACTTCAAAAATGCCACCTCTCACTCAACTACATCGACAGTCACTTCGGACGATATTACATCAACACCCACTTCAAGTGATGCCACCACTCCCTTAAGTACATCAACAGTCAGTTCCAGTTTTGCCACCACTCTGTCAACAGTCACTTCAGGTGATGCCACCTCTTCCTCAAATACATCAACTTTAACTTCAAGTGATACCACCACTACTACACCGACAGTAACATTAACTGTGGACAGAATTCCCTCAACTACGTCGACAGTCAGGTCAAGTGATGCCACCACTCCCTCATCGACATCAATTGTCACTTCAAGTGATGCCACAGCTACTACATCAACATCAGCAGTCACTTCAAGCGATATAACTCTTCCTTCAACATTTACTTCAAGTGGTGCCACCGCTACTACATCAGCATTCAGTTCAAGTGATGCCATCTCTCCCTCGACATCAACAGTCTCTTCAAGTGATGCCACCGCTACTATATCAACATCTGCAGTCTCTTCAAGTGATGCCACCAATCCCTCAACTGCATCAACATCAACTTCAAATGATGCCACCACTCCCTCATCTACATCAGCAGTCACTTCAAGCAATAACACTGTTCCTTCAACATTCACTTCAAGTGGTACCACCGCTACTACATCAACATCAGCATTCAGTTCAAGTGATGCCATCTCTCCCTCGACATCAACAGTCACTTCAAGTGATGGCAGCACTCCCTCAACAGTCTCTTCAAGTGATGCCACCACTACTACATCAACATCAGCAGTCTCTTCAAGTGATGCCACCTCTCACTCGACATCAATCTTCACTTCAAGTGGTGCCACCGCTACCACATCAACATCAGCATTCACTTCAAGTGATGCCACCACTCCCTCAACATCAATATTCACTTCAAGTGATGCCACCAATCCCTCAACTGCAACGACATCAACTTCAAATGATTCCAACACTACTACATCAACATTAACAGTCATTTCAAGCGATTCCACCACTCCCTCAAAAGCCACTTCAAGTGATGCCACCACTCCCTCAACTACATCAATAGTCACTTCAAGTGATGCCATCACTACTACATCAACATCAGCAGTAACTTCAAGCGATAACACTGTTCCGTCAACATTCACTTCAAGTGGTGCCAAAGCTACTACATCAACTTCAGCATTCACTTCAAGTGATGCCACCTCTCCCTCGACATCAACAGTCACTTTAAGTGATGCCACCTCTCCCTCAACTACATTGACTTTCACTTCAAGTGTTACCACCACTACTACACCGACAGTAACATTAACTGTGGACAGAATTCCCTCAACTACGTCGACAGTCAGGTCAAGTGATGCCACCACTCCCTCATCGACATCAATTGTCACTTCAAGTGATGCCACAGCTACTACATCAACATCAGCAGTCACTTCAAGCGATATAACTCTTCCTTCAACATTTACTTCAAGTGGTGCCACCGCTACTACATCAGCATTCAGTTCAAGTGATGCCATCTCTCCTCGACATCAACAGTCTCTTCAAGTGATGCCACCGCTACTATATCAACATCTGCAGTCTCTTCAAGTGATGCCACCAATCCCTCAACTGCATCAACATCAACTTCAAATGATGCCACCACTCCCTCATCTACATCAGCAGTCACTTCAAGCAATAACACTGTTCCTTCAACATTCACTTCAAGTGGTACCACCGCTACTACATCAACATCAGCATTCAGTTCAAGTGATGCCATCTCTCCCTCGACATCAACAGTCACTTCAAGTGATGGCAGCACTCCCTCAACAGTCTCTTCAAGTGATGCCACCACTACTACATCAACATCAGCAGTCTCTTCAAGTGATGCCACCTCTCACTCGACATCAATCTTCACTTCAAGTGGTGCCACCGCTACCACATCAACATCAGCATTCACTTCAAGTGATGCCACCACTCCCTCAACATCAATATTCACTTCAAGTGATGCCACCAATCCCTCAACTGCAACGACATCAACTTCAAATGATTCCAACACTACTACATCAACATTAACAGTCATTTCAAGCGATTCCACCACTCCCTCAAAAGCCACTTCAAGTGATGCCACCACTCCCTCAACTACATCAATAGTCACTTCAAGTGATGCCATCACTACTACATCAACATCAGCAGTAACTTCAAGCGATAACACTGTTCCGTCAACATTCACTTCAAGTGGTGCCAAAGCTACTACATCAACTTCAGCATTCACTTCAAGTGATGCCACCTCTCCCTCGACATCAACAGTCACTTTAAGTGATGCCACCTCTCCCTCAACTACATTGACTTTCACTTCAAGTGTTACCACCACTACCACACCGACATTAACAGTCATTTCAAGCAATTCCACCACTCCCTCAAAAGCCACTTCAAGTGATGCCACCACTCCCTCATCTACATCAATAGTCACTTCAAGTGATGCCACAGCTACTATATCAACATCAGCAGTCACTTCAAGCGATATCAGTGTTCCTTCAACATTTACTTCAAGTGGTGCCACCGCTACTACATCAGCATTCAGTTCAAGTGATGCCATCTCTCCCTCGACATCAACAGTCACTTTAAGTGATGGCACCACTCCCTCAAAAGCCACTTCAAGTGATGCCACCACTCCCTCATCTACTTCAATAGTCACTTCAAGTGATGCCACCGCTACTACATCAACATCAGCAGTCTCTTCAAGTGATGCCACCAATCCCTTAACTGCATTGACATCAACTTCAAATGATGCCACCTTTCCCTCGACATCAATATTCACTTCAATTGATGCCACCTCTCCTTCTACATTCACTTCAAGCAATCCCACCACTCCCTCAACAGTCACTTCAAGTGATGCCACCTCTCACTCAACAACATCGATAGTCACTTCAGACGATACTACATCAACAACCACTTCAAATGTTGCCACCACTGCCTCAACAGTCACTTCAAGTGATGCCATCACTCCCTCAACTACACTGATAGTAACTTCAGAAAATGCCACATGGACACCCACTTCAGGTGATGCAACCTCTTCCTCAACTACATCAACATTCACTTCAAGTGGTGCCACCACTCCCTCAACAGTAGCTTCAAGTGATGCCACCGCTACTGCATCAACATCAGCAGTCTCTTCAAGTGATGCCACCACTCCTTCTACAGTCACTTCAAGCAATCCCACCACTCCCACAACAGTCACTTCAAGTGTTGCCACCTCTCCCTCGACATCAATCTTCACTTCAAGTGATGCCACCACTCCTTCTACATTCACTTCAAGCAATCCCACCACTCCCTCAACAGTCACTTCAAGTGATGCCACCTCTCCCTTGACATCAATCTTCACTTCAAGTGATGCCAACTCTCACTCAACTACATCGATAGTCACTTCAGACGATACTACATCAACAACCACTTCAAATGTTGCCACCACTGCCTCGACAGTCACTTCAAGTGATGCCATCACTCCCTCAAATACACTGATAGTAACTTCAGAAAATGCCACATGGACACCCACTTCAGGTGATGCAACCTCTTCCTCAACTTCATCAACATTCACTTCAAGTGGTGCCACCACTCCCTCAACAGTCACTTTAATTGATGCCACCTCTCCCTCAACAACATTGACTTTCACTTCAAGTGTTACCACCACTACTACACCGACAGAAATATTAACTGTGGCCACAATTCCTTCAACGACATTGACAGTCACTTCAAGTGATGACACCACTGCTTCAACAGTGACTCCAAGTGATGCCACCAATCTCTCAACTACATCAACATCAATATCAAGAGATGCCACCACTGCCTCATCGACATTAACAGTCACTTCAAATCATAACACCACTATTACATCAACAGTCACTTCAAGCCATGCCACCGCTCCTTCAAAATTAGCTTCAAGTCATGCCACCGCTACAACTTCAATTTCAGTAGTCTGTTCAAGTGATGTAACCACTCCCTCAACAGTCACTCCAAGTGATGCCACCAATCCCTCAACTGCATCGACATCAACTTCAAGAGATGCCACCACTACTACATCGACATTAACAGTCATTTCAAGCGATTCCACCACTACTACATCAACATCAGCAGTCACTTTAAGCAATAACACTGTTCCTTCAACATTCACTTCAAGTGGTACCACCGCTACTACATCAACATCAGCATTCAGTTTAAGTGATGCCATCTCTCCCTCGACATCAACAGTCACTTCAAGTGATGGCAGCACTCCCTCAACAGTCTCTTCAAGTGATGCCACCGCTACTACATCAACATCAGCAGTCTCTTCAAGTGATGCCACCACTCCCTCAACTGAATCGACATCAACTTCAAATGATGCCACCACTCCCTCATCTACATCAGCAGTGACTTCAAGCGATAACACTGTTCCGTCAGCATTCACTTCAAGTGGTGCCAAAGCTACTACATCAACTTCAGCATTCACTTCAAGTGATGCCACCTCTCCCTTAACATCAATATTCACTACAAATAATGCCACCTCTCACTCAACTACATCGACAGTCACTTCGGACGATACTACATCAACACCCACTTCAAGTGATGCCACCACAACCTCAACAGTTGCTTCAAGTGATGCCTCCGCTACTACATCAACTTCAGCAGTCTCTTCAAGTGATGCCACCACTCCCTCAACAGTCACTTCGAGTGTTGCCTCCTCTCCCTCGACATCAATCTTCACTTCAAGTGATGCCACCACTCCTTCTACATTCACTTCAAGCAATCCCAACACTCCCTCAACAGTCATTTCAAGTGATGCCACCTCTCCCTCGACATCAATCTTCACTTCAAGTGATGCCAACTCTCACTCAACTACATCGATAGTCACTTCAGACGATACTACATCAACAACCACTTCAAATGTTGCCACCACTGCCTCAACAGTCTCTTCAAGTGATGACACCACTCCCTCAACATTAATATTCACTTCAAATAATGCCACCTCTCACTCAACTACATCGTCAGTCACTTCGGACGATACTACATCAACACCCACTTCAAGTGATGCCACCACACCCTCAAGTACATTGACAGTCAGTTCAAGTATTGCCACCACTCTGTCAACAGTCACTTCAAGAGATGCCACCTCTTTCTCAACTACATCAACGGTCACTTCAGGTGATGTCACCACTACTACACCAAGAGTAATTTCAAATGCTGCCATCATTTCCTCAACTACATCAACACCCACTTCAAGTGATGCCACCACTCCCACGACATTAATATTTACTTCAAAAAATGCCACCTCTCACTCAACTACATCGACAGTCACTTCGGACGATATTACATCAACACCCACTTCAAGTGATGCCACCACTCCCTTAAGTACATCAACAGTCAGTTCCAGTTTTGCCACCACTCTGTCAATAGTCACTTCAGGTGATGCCACCTCTTCCTCAAATACATCAACTTTAACTTCAAGTGATACCACCACTACTACACCGACAGTAACATTAACTGTGGACAGAATTCCCTCAACTACGTCGACAGTCAGGTCAAGTGATGCCACCACTCCCTCATCGACATCAATTGTCACTTCAAGTGATGCCACAGCTACTACATCAACATCAGCAGTCACTTCAAGCGATATAACTCTTCCTTCAACATTTACTTCAAGTGGTGCCACCGCTACTACATCAGCATTCAGTTCAAGTGATGCCATCTCTCCCTCGACATCAACAGTCTCTTCAAGTGATGCCACCGCTACTATATCAACATCTGCAGTCTCTTCAAGTGATGCCACCAATCCCTCAACTGCATCAGCAGTCACTTCAAGCAATAACACTGTTCCTTCAACATTCACTTCAAGTGGTACCACCACTACTACATCAACATCAGCAGTCTCTTCAAGTGATGCCACCTCTCACTCGACATCAATCTTCACTTCAAGTGGTGCCACCGCTACCACATCAACATCAGCATTCACTTCAAGTGATGCCACCACTCCCTCAACATCAATATTCACTTCAAGTGATGCCACCAATCCCTCAACTGCAACGACATCAACTTCAAATGATTCCAACACTACTACATCAACATTAACAGTCATTTCAAGCGATTCCACCACTCCCTCAAAAGCCACTTCAAGTGATGCCACCACTCCCTCAACTACATCAATAGTCACTTCAAGTGATGCCATCACTACTACATCAACATCAGCAGTAACTTCAAGCGATAACACTGTTCCGTCAACATTCACTTCAAGTGGTGCCAAAGCTACTACATCAACTTCAGCATTCACTTCAAGTGATGCCACCTCTCCTCGACATCAACAGTCACTTTAAGTGATGCCACCTCTCCCTCAACTACATTGACTTTCACTTCAAGTGTTACCACCACTACTACACCGACATTAACAGTCATTTCAAGCAATTCCACCACTCCCTCAAAAGCCACTTCAAGTGATGCCACCACTCCCTCATCTACATCAATAGTCACTTCAAGTGATGCCACAGCTACTATATCAACATCAGCAGTCACTTCAAGCGATATCAGTGTTCCTTCAACATTTACTTCAAGTGGTGCCACCGCTACTACATCAGCATTCAGTTCAAGTGATGCCATCTCTCCCTCGACATCAACAGTCACTTTAAGTGATGGCACCACTCCCTCAAAAGCCACTTCAAGTGATGCCACCACTCCCTCATCTACTTCAATAGTCACTTCAAGTGATGCCACCGCTACTACATCAACATCAGCAGTCTCTTCAAGTGATGCCACCAATCCCTTAACTGCATTGACATCAACTTCAAATGATGCCACCTTTCCCTCGACATCAATATTCACTTCAATTGATGCCACCTCTCCTTCTACATTCACTTCAAGCAATCCCACCACTCCCTCAACAGTCACTTCAAGTGATGCCACCTCTCACTCAACAACATCGATAGTCACTTCAGACGATACTACATCAACAACCACTTCAAATGTTGCCACCACTGCCTCAACAGTCACTTCAAGTGATGCCATCACTCCCTCAACTACACTGATAGTAACTTCAGAAAATGCCACATGGACACCCACTTCAGGTGATGCAACCTCTTCCTCAACTACATCAACATTCACTTCAAGTGGTGCCACCACTCCCTCAACAGTAGCTTCAAGTGATGCCACCGCTACTGCATCAACATCAGCAGTCTCTTCAAGTGATGCCACCACTCCTTCTACAGTCACTTCAAGCAATCCCACCACTCCCACAACAGTCACTTCAAGTGTTGCCACCTCTCCCTCGACATCAATCTTCACTTCAAGTGATGCCACCACTCCTTCTACATTCACTTCAAGCAATCCCACCACTCCCTCAACAGTCACTTCAAGTGATGCCACCTCTCCCTTGACATCAATCTTCACTTCAAGTGATGCCAACTCTCACTCAACTACATCGATAGTCACTTCAGACGATACTACATCAACAACCACTTCAAATGTTGCCACCACTGCCTCGACAGTCACTTCAAGTGATGCCATCACTCCCTCAAATACACTGATAGTAACTTCAGAAAATGCCACATGGACACCCACTTCAGGTGATGCAACCTCTTCCTCAACTTCATCAACATTCACTTCAAGTGGTGCCACCACTCCCTCAACAGTCACTTTAATTGATGCCACCTCTCCCTCAACAACATTGACTTTCACTTCAAGTGTTACCACCACTACTACACCGACAGAAATATTAACTGTGGCCACAATTCCTTCAACGACATTGACAGTCACTTCAAGTGATGACACCACTGCTTCAACAGTGACTCCAAGTGATGCCACCAATCTCTCAACTACATCAACATCAATATCAAGAGATGCCACCACTGCCTCATCGACATTAACAGTCACTTCAAATCATAACACCACTATTACATCAACAGTCACTTCAAGCCATGCCACCGCTCCTTCAAAATTAGCTTCAAGTCATGCCACCGCTACAACTTCAATTTCAGTAGTCTCTTCAAGTGATGTAACCACTCCCTCAACAGTCACTCCAAGTGATGCCACCAATCCCTCAACTGCATCGACATCAACTTCAAGAGATGCCACCACTACTACATCGACATTAACAGTCATTTCAAGCGATTCCACCACCACTACATCAACATCAGCAGTCACTTTAAGCAATAACACTGTTCCTTCAACATTCACTTCAAGTGGTACCACCGCTACTACATCAACATCAGCATTCAGTTTAAGTGATGCCATCTCTCCCTCGACATCAACAGTCACTTCAAGTGATGGCAGCACTCCCTCAACAGTCTCTTCAAGTGATGCCACCGCTACTACATCAACATCAGCAGTCTCTTCAAGTGATGCCACCACTCCCTCAACTGAATCGACATCAACTTCAAATGATGCCACCACTCCCTCATCTACATCAGCAGTGACTTCAAGCGATAACACTGTTCCGTCAGCATTCACTTCAAGTGGTGCCAAAGCTACTACATCAACTTCAGCATTCACTTCAAGTGATGCCACCTCTCCCTTAACATCAATATTCACTACAAATAATGCCACCTCTCACTCAACTACATCGACAGTCACTTCGGACGATACTACATCAACACCCACTTCAAGTGATGACACCACAACCTCAACAGTTGCTTCAAGTGATGCCTCCGCTACTACATCAACTTCAGCAGTCTCTTCAAGTGATGCCACCACTCCCTCAACAGTCACTTCGAGTGTTGCCTCCTCTCCCTCGACATCAATCTTCACTTCAAGTGATGCCACCACTCCTTCTACATTCACTTCAAGCAATCCCAACACTCCCTCAACAGTCATTTCAAGTGATGCCACCTCTCCCTCGACATCAATCTTCACTTCAAGTGATGCCAACTCTCACTCAACTACATCGATAGTCACTTCAGACGATACTACATCAACAACCACTTCAAATGTTGCCACCACTGCCTCAACAGTCTCTTCAAGTGATGACACCACTCCCTCAACATTAATATTCACTTCAAATAATGCCACCTCTCACTCAACTACATCGTCAGTCACTTCGGACGATACTACATCAACACCCACTTCAAGTGATGCCACCACACCCTCAAGTACATTGACAGTCAGTTCAAGTATTGCCACCACTCTGTCAACAGTCACTTCAAGAGATGCCACCTCTTTCTCAACTACATCAACGGTCACTTCAGGTGATGTCACCACTACTACACCAAGAGTAATTTCAAATGCTGCCATCATTTCCTCAACTACATCAACACCCACTTCAAGTGATGCCACCACTCCCACGACATTAATATTCACTTCAAAAATGCCACCTCTCACTCAACTACATCGACAGTCACTTCGGACGATATTACATCAACACCCACTTCAAGTGATGCCACCACTCCCTTAAGTACATCAACAGTCAGTTCCAGTTTTGCCACCACTCTGTCAACAGTCACTTCAGGTGATGCCACCTCTTCCTCAAATACATCAACTTTAACTTCAAGTGATACCACCACTACTACACCGACAGTAACATTAACTGTGGACAGAATTCCCTCAACTACGTCGACAGTCAGGTCAAGTGATGCCACCACTCCCTCATCGACATCAATTGTCACTTCAAGTGATGCCACAGCTACTACATCAACATCAGCAGTCACTTCAAGCGATATAACTCTTCCTTCAACATTTACTTCAAGTGGTGCCACCGCTACTACATCAGCATTCAGTTCAAGTGATGCCATCTCTCCCTCGACATCAACAGTCTCTTCAAGTGATGCCACCGCTACTATATCAACATCTGCAGTCTCTTCAAGTGATGCCACCAATCCCTCAACTGCATCAGCAGTCACTTCAAGCAATAACACTGTTCCTTCAACATTCACTTCAAGTGGTACCACCGCTACTACATCAACATCAGCATTCAGTTCAAGTGATGCCATCTCTCCCTCGACATCAACAGTCACTTCAAGTGATGGCAGCACTCCCTCAACAGTCTCTTCAAGTGATGCCACCACTACTACATCAACATCAGCAGTCTCTTCAATTGATGCCACCACTCTCTCAACTGAATCGACATCAACTTCAAGTGATGCCACCTCTCACTCGACATCAATCTTCACTTCAAGTGGTGCCACCGCTACCTCAACATCAGCATTCACTTCAAGTGATGCCACCACTCCCTCAACATCAGCATTCACTTCAAGTGATGCCACCACTCCCTCAACATCAATATTCACTTCAAGTGATGCCACCTCTCCCTCGACATCAATATTCACTTCAAGTGATGCCACCAATCCCTCAACTGCAACGACATCAACTTCAAATGATTCCAACACTACTACATCAACATTAACAGTCATTTCAAGCGATTCCACCACTCCCTCAAAAGCCACTTCAAGTGATGCCACCACTCCCTCAACTACATCAATAGTCACTTCAAGTGATGCCATCACTACTACATCAACATCAGCAGTCATTTCAAGCGATAACACTGTTCCTTCAACATTTACTTCAAGTGGTGCCACCGCTACTACATCAGCATTCAGTTCAAGTGATGCCATCTCTCCCTCGACATCAACAGTCACTTTAAGTGATGGCAGCACTCCCTCAATAGTCTCTTCAATTGAAGCCACCACTCCCTCAACTGCATCGACATCAACTTCAAATGATGCCACCACTCCCTCATCTACATCAGCAGTAACTTCAAGCGATGACACTGTTCCGTCAACATTCACTTCAAGTGGTGCCAAAGCTACTACATCAACTTCAGCATTCACTTCAAGTGATGCCACCTCTCCCTCGACATCAACAGTCACTTTAAGTGATGCCACCTCTCCCTCAACTACATTGACTTTCACTTCAAGTGTTACCACCACTACTACACCGACATTAACAGTCATTTCAAGCAATTCCACCACTCCCTCAAAAGCCACTTCAAGTGATGCCACCACTCCCTCATCTACATCAATAGTCACTTCAAGTGATGCCACAGCTACTATATCAACATCAGCAGTCACTTCAAGCGATATCAGTGTTCCTTCAACATTTACTTCAAGTGGTGCCACCGCTACTACATCAGCATTCAGTTCAAGTGATGCCATCTCTCCCTCGACATCAACAGTCACTTTAAGTGATGGCACCACTCCCTCAAAAGCCACTTCAAGTGATGCCACCACTCCCTCATCTACTTCAATAGTCACTTCAAGTGATGCCACCGCTACTACATCAACATCAGCAGTCTCTTCAAGTGATGCCACCAATCCCTTAACTGCATTGACATCAACTTCAAATGATGCCACCTTTCCCTCGACATCAATATTCACTTCAATTGATGCCACCTCTCCTTCTACATTCACTTCAAGCAATCCCACCACTCCCTCAACAGTCACTTCAAGTGATGCCACCTCTCACTCAACAACATCGATAGTCACTTCAGACGATACTACATCAACAACCACTTCAAATGTTGCCACCACTGCCTCAACAGTCACTTCAAGTGATGCCATCACTCCCTCAACTACACTGATAGTAACTTCAGAAAATGCCACATGGACACCCACTTCAGGTGATGCAACCTCTTCCTCAACTACATCAACATTCACTTCAAGTGGTGCCACAACTCCCTCAACAGTAGCTTCAAGTGATGCCACCGCTACTGCATCAACATCAGCAGTCTCTTCAAGTGATGCCACCACTCCTTCTACAGTCACTTCAAGCAATCCCACCACTCCCACAACAGTCACTTCAAGTGTTGCCACCTCTCCCTCGACATCAACAGTCACTTCAAGTGATGGCAGCACTCCCTCAACAGTCTCTTCAAGTGATGCCACCGCTACTACATCAACATCAGCAGTCTCTTCAAGTGATGCCACCACTCCCTCAACTGAATCGACATCAACTTCAAATGATGCCACCACTCCCTCATCTACATCAGCAGTGACTTCAAGCGATAACACTGTTCCGTCAGCATTCACTTCAAGTGGTGCCAAAGCTACTACATCAACTTCAGCATTCACTTCAAGTGATGCCACCTCTCCCTTAACATCAATATTCACTACAAATAAGGCCACCTCTCACTCAACTACATCGACAGTCACTTCGGACGATACTACATCAACACCCACTTCAAGTGATGCCACCACAACCTCAACAGTTGCTTCAAGTGATGCCTCCGCTACTACATCAACTTCAGCAGTCTCTTCAAGTGATGCCACCACTCCCTCAACAGTCCCTTCGAGTGTTGCCTCCTCTCCCTCGACATCAATCTTCACTTCAAGTGATGCCACCACTCCTACATTCACTTCAAGCAATCCCAACACTCCCTCAACAGTCATTTCAAGTGATGCCACCTTTCCCTCGACATCAATCTTCACTTCAAGTGATGTCAACTCTCACTCAACTACATCGATAGTCACTTCAGACGATACTACATCAACAACCACTTCAAATGTTGCCACCACTGCCTCAACAGTCTCTTCAAGTGATGACACCACTCCCTCAACATTAATATTCACTTCAAATAATGCCACCTCTCACTCAACTACATCGACAGTCACTTCGGACGATACTACATCAACACCCACTTCAAGTGATGCCACCACACCCTCAAGTACATTGACAGTCAGTTCAAGTATTGCCACCACTCTGTCAACAGTCACTTCAAGAGATGCCACCTCTTTCTCAACTACATCAACGGTCACTTCAGGTGATGTCACCACTACTACACCAAGAGTAATTTCAAATGCTGCCATCATTTCCTCAACTACATCAACACCCACTTCAAGTGATGCCACCACTCCCACGACATTAATATTCACTTCAAAAAATGCCACCTCTCACTCAACTACATCGACAGTCACTTCGGACGATATTACATCAACACCCACTTCAAGTGATGCCACCACTCCCTTAAGTACATCAACAGTCAGTTCCAGTTTTGCCACCACTCTGTCAACAGTCACGTCAGGTGATGCCACCTCTTCCTCAAATACATCAACTTTAACTTCAAGTGATACCACCACTACTACACCGACAGTAACATTAACTGTGGACAGAATTCCCTCAACTACGTCGACAGTCAGGTCAAGTGATGCCACCACTCCCTCATCGACATCAATTGTCACTTCAAGTGATGCCACAGCTACTACATCAACATCAGCAGTCACTTCAAGCGATATAACTCTATCTTCAACATTTACTTCAAGTGGTGCCACCGCTACTACATCAGCATTCAGTTCAAGTGATGCCATCTCTCCCTCGACATCAACAGTCTCTTCAAGTGATGCCACCGCTACTATATCAACATCTGCAGTCTCTTCAAGTGATGCCACCAATCCCTCAACTGCATCAGCAGTCACTTCAAGCAATAACACTGTTCCTTCAACATTCACTTCAAGTGGTAACACCGCTACTACATCAACATCAGCATTCAGTTCAAGTGATGCCATCTCTCCCTCGACATCAACAGTCACTTCAAGTGATGGCAGCACTCCCTCAACAGTCTCTTCAAGTGATGCCACCACTACTACATCAACATCAGCAGTCTCTTCAATTGATGCCACCACTCTCTCAACTGAATCGACATCAACTTCAAGTGATGCCACCTCTCACTCGACATCAATCTTCACTTCAAGTGGTGCCACCGCTACCACATCAACATCAGCATTCACTTCAAGTGATGCCACCACTCCCTCAACATCAATATTCACTTCAAGTAATGGCCCCTCTCCCTCGACATCAATATTAACTTCAAGTGATGCCACCAATCCCTCAACTGCAACGACATCAACTTCAAATGATTCCAACACTACTACATCAACATTAACAGTCATTTCAAGCGATTCCACCACTCCCTCAAAAGCCACTTCAATTGATGCCACCACTCCCTCAACTACATCAATAGTCACTTCAAGTGATGCCATCACTACTACATCAACATCAGCAGTCACTTCAAGCGATAACACTGTTCCTTCAACATTTACTTCAAGTGGTGCCACCGCTACTACATCAGCATTCAGTTCAAGTGATGCCATCTCTCCCTCGACATCAACAGTCACTTTAAGTGATGGCAGCACTCCCTCAATAGTCTCTTCAATTGAAGCCACCACTCCCTCAACTGCATCGACATCAACTTCAAATGATGCCACCACTCCCTCATCTACATCAGCAGTAACTTCAAGCGATAACACTGTTCCGTCAACATTCACTTCAAGTGGTGCCAAAGCTACTACATCAACTTCAGCATTCACTTCAAGTGATGCCACCTCTCCCTCGACATCAACAGTCACTTTAAGTGATGCCACCTCTCCCTCAACTACATTGACTTTCACTTCAAGTGTTACCACCACTACTACACCGACATTAACAGTCATTTCAAGCAATTCCACCACTCCCTCAAAAGCCACTTCAAGTTATGCCACCACTCCCTCATCTACATCAATAGTCACTTCAAGTGATGCCACAGCTACTATATCAACATCAGCAGTCACTTCAAGCGATATCAGTGTTCCTTCAACATTTACTTCAAGTGGTGCCACCGCTACTACATCAGCATTCAGTTCAAGTGATGCCATCTCTCCCTCGACATCAACAGTCACTTTAAGTGATGGCACCACTCCCTCAAAAGCCACTTCAAGTGATGCCACCGCTACTACATCAACATCAGCAGTCTCTTCAAGTGATGCCACCAATCCCTTAACTGCATTGACATCAACTTCAAATGATGCCACCTTTCCCTCGACATCAATATTCACTTCAATTGATGCCACCTCTCCTTCTACATTCACTTCAAGCAATCCCACCACTCCCTCAACAGTCACTTCAAGTGATGCCACCTCTCACTCAACAACATCGATAGTCACTTCAGACGATACTACATCAACAACCACTTCAAATGTTGCCACCACTGCCTCAACAGTCACTTCAAGTGATGCCATCACTCCCTCAACTACACTGATAGTAACTTCAGAAAATGCCACATGGACACCCACTTCAGGTGATGCAACCTCTTCCTCAACTACATCAACATTCACTTCAAGTGGTGCCACCACTCCCTCAACAGTAGCTTCAAGTGATGCCACCGCTACTGCATCAACATCAGCAGTCTCTTCAAGTGATGCCACCACTCCTTCTACAGTCACTTCAAGCAATCCCACCACTCCCACAACAGTCACTTCAAGTGTTGCCACCTCTCCCTCGACATCAATCTTCACTTCAAGTGATGCCACCACTCCTTCTACATTCACTTCAAGCAATCCCACCACTCCCTCAACAGTCACTTCAAGTGATGCCACCTCTCACTCAACATTAATATTCACTTCAAATAATGCCACCTCTCACTCAACTACATCGTCAGTCACTTCGGACGATACTACATCAACACCCACTTCAAGTGATGCCACCACACCCTCAAGTACATTGACAGTCAGTTCAAGTATTGCCACCACTCTGTCAACAGTCACTTCAAGAGATGCCACCTCTTTCTCAACTACATCAACGGTCACTTCAGGTGATGTCACCACTACTACACCAAGAGTAATTTCAAATGCTGCCATCATTTCCTCAACTACATCAACACCCACTTCAAGTGATGCCACCACTCCCACGACATTAATATTCACTTCAAAAATGCCACCTCTCACTCAACTACATCGACAGTCACTTCGGACGATATTACATCAACACCCACTTCAAGTGATGCCACCACTCCCTTAAGTACATCAACAGTCAGTTCCAGTTTTGCCACCACTCTGTCAACAGTCACTTCAGGTGATGCCACCTCTTCCTCAAATACATCAACTTTAACTTCAAGTGATACCACCACTACTACACCGACAGTAACATTAACTGTGGACAGAATTCCCTCAACTACGTCGACAGTCAGGTCAAGTGATGCCACCACTCCCTCATCGACATCAATTGTCACTTCAAGTGATGCCACAGCTACTACATCAACATCAGCAGTCACTTCAAGCGATATAACTCTTCCTTCAACATTTACTTCAAGTGGTGCCACCGCTACTACATCAGCATTCAGTTCAAGTGATGCCATCTCTCCCTCGACATCAACAGTCTCTTCAAGTGATGCCACCGCTACTATATCAACATCTGCAGTCTCTTCAAGTGATGCCACCAATCCCTCAACTGCATCAGCAGTCACTTCAAGCAATAACACTGTTCCTTCAACATTCACTTCAAGTGGTACCACCGCTACTACATCAACATCAGCATTCAGTTCAAGTGATGCCATCTCTCCCTCGACATCAACAGTCACTTCAAGTGATGGCAGCACTCCCTCAACAGTCTCTTCAAGTGATGCCACCACTACTACATCAACATCAGCAGTCTCTTCAATTGATGCCACCACTCTCTCAACTGAATCGACATCAACTTCAAGTGATGCCACCTCTCACTCGACATCAATCTTCACTTCAAGTGGTGCCACCGCTACCTCAACATCAGCATTCACTTCAAGTGATGCCACCACTCCCTCAACATCAGCATTCACTTCAAGTGATGCCACCACTCCCTCAACATCAATATTCACTTCAAGTGATGCCACCTCTCCCTCGACATCAATATTCACTTCAAGTGATGCCACCAATCCCTCAACTGCAACGACATCAACTTCAAATGATTCCAACACTACTACATCAACATTAACAGTCATTTCAAGCGATTCCACCACTCCCTCAAAAGCCACTTCAAGTGATGCCACCACTCCCTCAACTACATCAATAGTCACTTCAAGTGATGCCATCACTACTACATCAACATCAGCAGTCACTTCAAGCGATAACACTGTTCCTTCAACATTTACTTCAAGTGGTGCCACCGCTACTACATCAGCATTCAGTTCAAGTGATGCCATCTCTCCCTCGACATCAACAGTCACTTTAAGTGATGGCAGCACTCCCTCAATAGTCTCTTCAATTGAAGCCACCACTCCCTCAACTGCATCGACATCAACTTCAAATGATGCCACCACTCCCTCATCTACATCAGCAGTAACTTCAAGCGATGACACTGTTCCGTCAACATTCACTTCAAGTGGTGCCAAAGCTACTACATCAACTTCAGCATTCACTTCAAGTGATGCCACCTCTCTCGACATCAACAGTCACTTTAAGTGATGCCACCTCTCCCTCAACTACATTGACTTTCACTTCAAGTGTTACCACCACTACTACACCGACATTAACAGTCATTTCAAGCAATTCCACCACTCCCTCAAAAGCCACTTCAAGTGATGCCACCACTCCCTCATCTACATCAATAGTCACTTCAAGTGATGCCACAGCTACTATATCAACATCAGCAGTCACTTCAAGCGATATCAGTGTTCCTTCAACATTTACTTCAAGTGGTGCCACCGCTACTACATCAGCATTCAGTTCAAGTGATGCCATCTCTCCCTCGACATCAACAGTCACTTTAAGTGATGGCACCACTCCCTCAAAAGCCACTTCAAGTGATGCCACCACTCCCTCATCTACTTCAATAGTCACTTCAAGTGATGCCACCGCTACTACATCAACATCAGCAGTCTCTTCAAGTGATGCCACCAATCCCTTAACTGCATTGACATCAACTTCAAATGATGCCACCTTTCCCTCGACATCAATATTCACTTCAATTGATGCCACCTCTCCTTCTACATTCACTTCAAGCAATCCCACCACTCCCTCAACAGTCACTTCAAGTGATGCCACCTCTCACTCAACAACATCGATAGTCACTTCAGACGATACTACATCAACAACCACTTCAAATGTTGCCACCACTGCCTCAACAGTCACTTCAAGTGATGCCATCACTCCCTCAACTACACTGATAGTAACTTCAGAAAATGCCACATGGACACCCACTTCAGGTGATGCAACCTCTTCCTCAACTACATCAACATTCACTTCAAGTGGTGCCACCACTCCCTCAACAGTAGCTTCAAGTGATGCCACCGCTACTGCATCAACATCAGCAGTCTCTTCAAGTGATGCCACCACTCCTTCTACAGTCACTTCAAGCAATCCCACCACTCCCACAACAGTCACTTCAAGTGTTGCCACCTCTCCCTCGACATCAACAGTCACTTCAAGTGATGGCAGCACTCCCTCAACAGTCTCTTCAAGTGATGCCACCGCTACTACATCAACATCAGCAGTCTCTTCAAGTGATGCCACCACTCCCTCAACTGAATCGACATCAACTTCAAATGATGCCACCACTCCCTCATCTACATCAGCAGTGACTTCAAGCGATAACACTGTTCCGTCAGCATTCACTTCAAGTGGTGCCAAAGCTACTACATCAACTTCAGCATTCACTTCAAGTGATGCCACCTCTCCCTTAACATCAATATTCACTACAAATAATGCCACCTCTCACTCAACTACATCGACAGTCACTTCGGACGATACTACATCAACACCCACTTCAAGTGATGCCACCACAACCTCAACAGTTGCTTCAAGTGATGCCTCCGCTACTACATCAACTTCAGCAGTCTCTTCAAGTGATGCCACCACTCCCTCAACAGTCACTTCGAGTGTTGCCTCCTCTCCCTCGACATCAATCTTCACTTCAAGTGATGTCAACTCTCACTCAACTACATCGATAGTCACTTCAGACGATACTACATCAACAACCACTTCAAATGTTGCCACCACTGCCTCAACAGTCTCTTCAAGTGATGACACCACTCCCTCAACATTAATATTCACTTCAAATAATGCCACCTCTCACTCAACTACATCGACAGTCACTTCGGACGATACTACATCAACACCCACTTCAAGTGATGCCACCACACCCTCAAGTACATTGACAGTCAGTTCAAGTATTGCCACCACTCTGTCAACAGTCACTTCAAGAGATGCCACCTCTTTCTCAACTACATCAACGGTCACTTCAGGTGATGTCACCACTACTACACCAAGAGTAATTTCAAATGCTGCCATCATTTCCTCAACTACATCAACACCCACTTCAAGTGATGCCACCACTCCCACGACATTAATATTCACTTCAAAAAATGCCACCTCTCACTCAACTACATCGACAGTCACTTCGGACGATATTACATCAACACCCACTTCAAGTGATGCCACCACTCCCTTAAGTACATCAACAGTCAGTTCCAGTTTTGCCACCACTCTGTCAACAGTCACGTCAGGTGATGCCACCTCTTCCTCAAATACATCAACTTTAACTTCAAGTGATACCACCACTACTACACCGACAGTAACATTAACTGTGGACAGAATTCCCTCAACTACGTCGACAGTCAGGTCAAGTGATGCCACCACTCCCTCATCGACATCAATTGTCACTTCAAGTGATGCCACAGCTACTACATCAACATCAGCAGTCACTTCAAGCGATATAACTCTATCTTCAACATTTACTTCAAGTGGTGCCACCGCTACTACATCAGCATTCAGTTCAAGTGATGCCATCTCTCCCTCGACATCAACAGTCTCTTCAAGTGATGCCACCGCTACTATATCAACATCTGCAGTCTCTTCAAGTGATGCCACCAATCCCTCAACTGCATCAGCAGTCACTTCAAGCAATAACACTGTTCCTTCAACATTCACTTCAAGTGGTACCACCGCTACTACATCAACATCAGCATTCAGTTCAAGTGATGCCATCTCTCCCTCGACATCAACAGTCACTTCAAGTGATGGCAGCACTCCCTCAACAGTCTCTTCAAGTGATGCCACCACTACTACATCAACATCAGCAGTCTCTTCAATTGATGCCACCACTCTCTCAACTGAATCGACATCAACTTCAAGTGATGCCACCTCTCACTCGACATCAATCTTCACTTCAAGTGGTGCCACCGCTACCACATCAACATCAGCATTCACTTCAAGTGATGCCACCACTCCCTCAACATCAATATTCACTTCAAGTAATGGCCCCTCTCCCTCGACATCAATATTAACTTCAAGTGATGCCACCAATCCCTCAACTGCAACGACATCAACTTCAAATGATTCCAACACTACTACATCAACATTAACAGTCATTTCAAGCGATTCCACCACTCCCTCAAAAGCCACTTCAATTGATGCCACCACTCCCTCAACTACATCAATAGTCACTTCAAGTGATGCCATCACTACTACATCAACATCAGCAGTCACTTCAAGCGATAACACTGTTCCTTCAACATTTACTTCAAGTGGTGCCACCGCTACTACATCAGCATTCAGTTCAAGTGATGCCATCTCTCCCTCGACATCAACAGTCACTTTAAGTGATGGCAGCACTCCCTCAATAGTCTCTTCAATTGAAGCCACCACTCCCTCAACTGCATCGACATCAACTTCAAATGATGCCACCACTCCCTCATCTACATCAGCAGTAACTTCAAGCGATAACACTGTTCCGTCAACATTCACTTCAAGTGGTGCCAAAGCTACTACATCAACTTCAGCATTCACTTCAAGTGATGCCACCTCTCCCTCGACATCAACAGTCACTTTAAGTGATGCCACCTCTCCCTCAACTACATTGACTTTCACTTCAAGTGTTACCACCACTACTACACCGACATTAACAGTCATTTCAAGCAATTCCACCACTCCCTCAAAAGCCACTTCAAGTTATGCCACCACTCCCTCATCTACATCAATAGTCACTTCAAGTGATGCCACAGCTACTATATCAACATCAGCAGTCACTTCAAGCGATATCAGTGTTCCTTCAACATTTACTTCAAGTGGTGCCACCGCTACTACATCAGCATTCAGTTCAAGTGATGCCATCTCTCCCTCGACATCAACAGTCACTTTAAGTGATGGCACCACTCCCTCAAAAGCCACTTCAAGTGATGCCACCGCTACTACATCAACATCAGCAGTCTCTTCAAGTGATGCCACCAATCCCTTAACTGCATTGACATCAACTTCAAATGATGCCACCTTTCCCTCGACATCAATATTCACTTCAATTGATGCCACCTCTCCTTCTACATTCACTTCAAGCAATCCCACCACTCCCTCAACAGTCACTTCAAGTGATGCCACCTCTCACTCAACAACATCGATAGTCACTTCAGACGATACTACATCAACAACCACTTCAAATGTTGCCACCACTGCCTCAACAGTCACTTCAAGTGATGCCATCACTCCCTCAACTACACTGATAGTAACTTCAGAAAATGCCACATGGACACCCACTTCAGGTGATGCAACCTCTTCCTCAACTACATCAACATTCACTTCAAGTGGTGCCACCACTCCCTCAACAGTAGCTTCAAGTGATGCCACCGCTACTGCATCAACATCAGCAGTCTCTTCAAGTGATGCCACCACTCCTTCTACAGTCACTTCAAGCAATCCCACCACTCCCACAACAGTCACTTCAAGTGTTGCCACCTCTCCCTCGACATCAATCTTCACTTCAAGTGATGCCACCACTCCTTCTACATTCACTTCAAGCAATCCCACCACTCCCTCAACAGTCACTTCAAGTGATGCCACCTCTCCCTTGACATCAATCTTCACTTCAAGTGATGCCAACTCTCACTCAACTACATCGATAGTCACTTCAGACGATACTACATCAACAACCACTTCAAATGTTGCCACCACTGCCTCGACAGTCACTTCAAGTGATGCCATCACTCCCTCAAATACACTGATAGTAACTTCAGAAAATGCCACATGGACACCCACTTCAGGTGATGCAACCTCTTCCTCAACTTCATCAACATTCACTTCAAGTGGTGCCACCACTCCCTCAACAGTCACTTTAATTGATGCCACCTCTCCCTCAACAACATTGACTTTCACTTCAAGTGTTACCACCACTACTACACCGACAGAAATATTAACTGTGGCCACAATTCCTTCAACGACATTGACAGTCACTTCAAGTGATGACACCACTGCTTCAACAGTGACTCCAAGTGATGCCACCAATCTCTCAACTACATCAACATCAACATCAAGAGATGCCACCACTGCCTCATCGACATTAACAGTCACTTCAATTCATAACACCACTATTACATCAACAGTCACTTCAAGCCATGCCACCGCTCCTTCAAAATTAGCTTCAAGTCATGCCATCGCTACAACTTCAATTTCAGTAGTCTCTTCAAGTGATGTAACCACTCCCTCAACAGTCACTCCAAGTGATGCCACCAATCCCTCAACTGCATCGACATCAACTTCAAGAGATGCCACCACTACTACATCGACATTAACAGTTATTTCAAGCGATTCCACCACTACTACATCAACATCAGCAGTCACTTTATGCAATAACACTGTTCCTTCAACATTCACTTCAAGTGGTACCACCGCTACTACATCAACATCAGCATTCAGTTTAAGTGATGCCATCTCTCCCTCGACATCAACAGTCACTTCAAGTGATGGCAGCACTCCCTCAACAGTCTCTTCAAGTGATGCCACCGCTACTACATCAACATCAGCAGTCACTCCAAGTGATGCCACCACTCCCTCAACTGAATCGACATCAACTTCAAATGATGCCACCACTCCCTCATCTACATCAGCAGTGACTTCAAGCGATAACACTGTTCCGTCAGCATTCACTTCAAGTGGTGCCAAAGCTACTACATCAACTTCAGCATTCACTTCAAGTGATGCCACCTCTCCCATAACATCAATATTCACTACAAATAATGCCACCTCTCACTCAACTACATCGACAGTCACTTCGGACGATACTACATCAACACCCACTTCAAGTGATGCCACCACAACCTCAACAGTTGCTTCAAGTGATGCCTCCGCTACTACATCAACTTCAGCAGTCTCTTCAAGTGATGCCACCACTCCCTCAACAGTCACTTCGAGTGTTGCCTCCTCTCCCTCGACATCAATCTTCACTTCAAGTGATGCCAACTCTCACTCAACTACATCGATAGTCACTTCAGACGATACTACATCAACAACCACTTCAAATGTTGCCACCACTGCCTCAACAGTCTCTTCAAGTGATGACACCACTCCCTCGACATTAATATTCACTTCAAATAATGCCACCTCTCACTCAACTACATCGACAGTCACTTCGGACGATACTACATCAACACCCACTTCAAGTGATGCCACCACACCCTCAAGTACATTGACAGTCAGTTCAAGTATTGCCACCACTCTGTCAACAGTCACTTCAAGAGATGCCACCTCTTTCTCAACTACATCAACGGTCACTTCAGGTGATGTCACCACTACTACACCAAGAGTAATTTCAAATGCTGCCATCATTTCCTCAACTACATCAACACCCACTTCAAGTGATGCCACCACTCCCACGACATTAATATTCACTTCAAAAAATGCCACCTCTCACTCAACTACATCTACAGTCACTTCGGACGATATTACATCAACACCCACTTCAAGTGATGCCACCACTCCCTTAAGTACATCAACAGTCAGTTCCAGTTTTGCCACCACTCTGTCAACAGTCACTTCAGGTGATGCCACCTCTTCCTCAAATACATCAACTTTAACTTCAAGTGATACCACCACTACTACACTGACAGTAACATTAACTGTGGACAGAATTCCCTCAACTACGTCGACAGTCAGGTCAAGTGATGCCACCACTCCCTCATCGACATCAATTGTCACTTCAAGTGATGCCACAGCTACTACATCAACATCAGCAGTCACTTCAAGCGATATAACTCTTCCTTCAACATTTACTTCAAGTGGTGCCACCGCTACTACATCAGCATTCAGTTCAAGTGATGCCATCTCTCCCTCGACATCAACAGTCTCTTCAAGTGATGCCACCGCTACTATATCAACATCTGCAGTCTCTTCAAGTGATGCCACCAATCCCTCAACTCCATCAACATCAACTTCAAATGATGCCACCACTCCCTCATCTACATCAGCAGTCACTTCAAGCAATAACACTGTTCCTTCAACATTCACTTCAAGTGGTACCACCGCTACTACATCAACATCAGCATTCAGTTCAAGTGATGCCATCTCTCCCTCGACATCAACAGTCACTTCAAGTGATGGCAGCACTCCCTCAACAGTCTCTTCAAGTGATGCCACCACTACTACATCAACATCAGCAGTCTCTTCAATTGATGCCACCACTCTCTCAACTGAATCGACATCAACTTCAAGTGATGCCACCTCTCACTCGACATCAATCTTCACTTCAAGTGGTGCCACCGCTACCACATCAACATCAGCATTCACTTCAAGTGATGCCACCACTCCCTCAACATCAATATTCACTTCAAGTAATGGCACCTCTCCCTCGACATCAATATTCACTTCAAGTGATGCCACCAATCCCTCAACTGCAACGACATCAACTTCAAATGATTCCAACACTACGACATCAACATTAACAGTAATTTCAAGCGATTCCACCACTCCCTCAAAAGCCACTTCAAGTGATGCCACCACTCCCTCAACTACATCAATAGTCACTTCAAGTGATGCCACCTCTCCCTCGACATCAATCTTCACTTCAAGTGATGCCAACTCTCACTCAACTACATCGATAGTCACTTCAGACGATACTACATCAACAACCACTTCAAATGTTGCCACCACTGCCTCAACAGTCTCTTCAAGTGATGACACCACTCCCTCGACATTAATATTCACTTCAAATAATGCCACCTCTCACTCAACTACATCGACAGTCACTTCGGACGATACTACATCAACACCCACTTCAAGTGATGCCACCACACCCTCAAGTACATTGACAGTCAGTTCAAGTATTGCCACCACTCTGTCAACAGTCACTTCAAGAGATGCCATCACTACTACATCAACATCAGCAGTCACTTCAAGCGATAACACTGTTCCTTCAACATTTACTTCAAGTGGTGCCACTGCTACTACATCAGCATTCAGTTCAAGTGATGCCATCTCTCCCTCGACATCAACAGTCACTTTAAGTGATGGCAGCAATCCCTCAACAGTCTCTTCAATTGAAGCCACCACTCCCTCAACTGCATCGACATCAACTTCAAATGATGCCACCACTCCCTCATCTACATCAGCAGTAACTTCAAGCGATAACACTGTTCCGTCAACATTCACTTCAAGTGGTGCCAAAGCTACTACATCAACTTCAGCATTCACTTTAAGTGATGCCACCTCTCCCTCGACATCAACAGTCACTTTAAGTGATGCCACCTCTCCCTCAACTACATTGACTTTCACTTCAAGTGTTACCACCACTACTACACCGACATTAACAGTCATTTCAAGCAATTCCACCACTCCCTCAAAAGCCACTTCAAGTGATGCCACCACTCCCTCATCTACATCAATAGTCATTTCAAGTGATGCCACAGCTACTATATCAACATCAGCAGTCACTTCAAGCGATATCAGTGTTCCTTCAACATTTACTTCAAGTGGTGCCACCGCTACTACATCAGCATTCAGTTCAAGTGATGCCATCTCTCCCTCGACATCAACAGTCACTTTAAGTGATGGCACCACTCCCTCAAAAGCCACTTCAAGTGATGCCACCACTCCCTCATCTACTTCAATAGTCACTTCAAGTGATGCCACCGCTACTACATCAACATCAGCAGTCTCTTCAAGTGATGCCACCAATCCCTTAACTGCATTGACATCAACTTCAAATGATGCCACCTTTCCCTCGACATCAATATTCACTTCAATTGATGCCACCTCTCCTTCTACATTCACTTCAAGCAATCCCACCACTCCCTCAACAGTCACTTCAAGTGATGCCACCTCTCACTCAACAACATCGATAGTCACTTCAGACGATACTACATCAACAACCACTTCAAATGTTGCCACCACTGCCTCAACAGTCAATTCAAGTGATGCCATCACTCCCTCAACTACACTGATAGTAACTTCAGAAAATGCCACATGGACACCCACTTCAGGTGATGCAACCTCTTCCTCAACTACATCAACATTCACTTCAAGTGGTGCCACCACTCCCTCAACAGTAGCTTCAAGTGATGCCACCGCTACTGCATCAACATCAGCAGTCTCTTCAAGTGATGCCACCACTCCTTCTACAGTCACTTCAAGCAATCCAACCACTCCCTCAACAGTCACTTCAAGTGATGCCACCTCTCCCTTGACATCAATCTTAACTTCAAGTGATGCCAACTCTCACTCAACTACATCGATAGTCACTTCAGACGATACTACATCAACAGCCACTTCAAATGTTGCCACCACTGCCTCGACAGTCACTTCAAGTGATGCCATCACTCCCTCAACTACACTGATAGTAACTTCAGAAAATGCCACATGGACACCCACTTCAGGTGATGCAACTTCTTCCTCAACTACATTGACTTTCACTTCAAGTGTTACCACCACTACAACACTGACAGAAATATTGACTGTGGCCACAATTCCTTCAACTTCATTGACATTCACTTCAAGTGATGACACCACTGCTTCAACAGTGACTCCAAGTGATGCCACCAATCTCTCAACTACATCAACATCAACATCAAGAGATGCCACCACTGCCTCATCAACATTAACAGTCACTTCAATTCATAGCACCACTATTACATCAACAGTCACTTCAAGCAATGCCACCGCTCCTTCAAAATTAGCTTCAAGTCATGCCACCGCTACAACATCAATTTCAGTAGACTCTTCAAGTGATGTAACCACTCCCTTAACAGTCATTCCAAGTGATGCCACCAATCCCTCAACTGCATCGACATCAACTTCAAGAGATGCCAGCACTACTATATCGACATTAACAGTCATTTCAAGCGATTCCACCACTACTACATCAACATCAGCAGTCACTTCAAGCGATAACACTGTTCCTTCAACATTCACTTCAAGTGGTACCACAGCTACTACATCAAAATCAGCATTCAGTTCAAGTGATGCCATCTCTCCCTCGACATCAACAGTCACTTCAATTGATGGCAGCACTCCCTCAACAGTCTCTTCAAGTGATGCCACCACTACAACATCAACATCAGCAGTCTCTTCAAGGGATGCCACCACTCCCTCAACTGAATCGACATCAACTTCAAATGATGCCACCACTCCCTCATCTACATCAGCAGTGACTTCAAGCAATAACACTGTTCCTTCAACATTCACTTCAAGTGGTGCCAAAGCTACTACATCAACTTCAGCATTCACTTCAAGTGATGCCACCTCTCCCTTAACATCAATATTCACTACAAATAAAGCCATCTCTCACTCAACTACATCGACAGTCACTTCGGACGATACTACATCAACACCCACTTCAAGTGATGTCACCACACCCTCAAGTACATTGACAGTCAGTTCAAGTGTTGCCACCTCTTCCTCAACTACATCAACTTCAAGTGATACCACCACTACTACACCGACAGTAACATTACCTGTGGACAGAATTCCCTCAACTACATCAACATTCACTTCAAGTGGTGCCACCACACACTCAACAGTAGCTTCAAGTGATGCCACCACTCCTTCTACAGTCACTTCAAGCAATCCCACCACTCCCTCAGCAGTCACTTCGAGTGTTGCCACCTCTCCCTCGACATCAATCTTCACTTCAAGTGATGCCACCTCTCCTTCGACATCAATCTTCACTTCGAGCGATATAACTCTTCCGTCAACATTTACTTCAAGTGGTGCCACCGCTACTACATCAGCATTCAGTTCAAGTGATGCCATCTCTCCCTCGACATCAACAGTCACTTTAAGTGATGGCACCACTCCCTCAAAAGCCACTTCAAGTGATGCCACCACTCCCTCATCTACATCAATTGTCACTTCAAGTGATGCCACCACTACTACATCAACATCAGCAGTCACTTCAAGCGATAACACTGTTCCTTCAACATTTACTTCAAGTGGTGCCACCACTCCCTCATCTACATCAATAGTCACTTCAAGTGATGCCACCACTACTACATCAACATCAGCAGTCACTTCAAGCGATAACACTGTTCCTTCAACATTTACTTCAAGTGGTGCCACCGCCACAACATCAGCATCAGCATTCAGTTCAAGTGATGCCATCTCTCCCTCGACATCACCAGGCTCTTCAAGTGATGCCACCGCTACTATATCAACATCTGCTGTCTCTTCAAGTGATGCCACCAATCCCTCAACTGCATCAACATCAACTTCAAATGATGCCACCACTCCCTCATCTACATCAGCAGTCACTTCAAGCAATAACACTGTTCCTTCAACATTCACTTCAAGTGGTACCACCGCTACTACATCAACATCAGCATTCAGTTCAAGTGATGCCATCTCTCCCTCGACATCAACAGCCACTTCAAGTTATGGCAGCACTCCCTCAACAGTCTCTTCAAGTGATGCCACCGCTACAACATCAACATCAGCAGTCTCTTCAACGGATGCCACCACTCCCTCAACTGAATCGACATCAACTTCAAATGATGCCACCACTCCCTCATCTACATCAGCAGTGACTTCAAGCGAAAATACTGTTCCGTCAACATTCACTTCAAGTGGTGCCAAAGCTACTACATCAATTTCAGCATTCACTTCAAGTGATGCTACCTCTCCCTCAACTACATCGACAGTCACTTCGGACGATATTACATCAACACCCACTTCAAATGATGCCACCACTCCCTTAAGTACATCAACAGTCAGTTCCAGTTTTGGCACCACTCTGTCAACAGTCACTTCAGGTGATTCCACCTCTTCCTCAAATACATCAACTTTATCTTCAAGTTATACCACCACTACTACACCGACAGTAACATTAACTGTGGACAGAATTCCCTCAACTACGTCGACAGTCAGGTCAAGTGATGCCACCACTCCCTCATCGACATCAATTGTCACTTCAAGTGATGCCACAGCTACTGCATCAACATCAGCAGTCACTTCAAGCGATAACACTGTTCCTTCAACATTTACTTCAAGTGGTGCCACCGCTACTACATCAGCATCAGCATTCAGTTCAAGTGATGCCATCTCTCCCTCGACATCAACAGTCTCTTCAAGTGATGCCACCGCTACTATATCAACATCAGCAGTCTCTTCAAGTGATGCCACCAATCCCTCAACTGCATCAACATCAACTTCAAATGATGCCACCACTCCCTCATCTACATCAGCAGTCACTTCAAGCAATAACACTGTTCCTTCAACATTCACTTCAAGTGGTGCCACCGCTACTACATCAGCATCAGCAGTCTCTTCAAGTGATGCCACCACTCCCTCAACTGAATCGACATCAACTTCAAATGATGCCACCACTCCCTCATATACATCAGCAGTTACTTCAAGCGATAACACTGTTCCGTCAACATTCACCTCAAGTGGTGCCAAAGCTACTACATCAACTTCAGCATTCACTTCAAGTGATGACACCACTCCCTCAACATTAATATTCACTTCAAATAATGCCACCTCTCACTCAACTACATCGACAGTCACTTCGGACGATACTACATCAACACCCACTTCAAGTGATGCCACCACTCCCTCAAGTACATCAACAGTCAGTTCCAGTTTTGCCACCACTCTGTCAACAGTCACTTCAGGTGATGCCACCTCTTCCTCAACTACATCAACTTTAACTTCAAGTGATACCACCACTAATACACCGACAGTAACATTAACTGTGGACAGAATTCCCTCAACTACGTTGACAGTCAGGTCAAGTGATGCCACCACTGCCTCAACTGTCACTTCAAGTGATGCCATCACTCCCTCAACGACACTGATAGTAACTTCAGAAAATGCCACATGGACACCCACTTCAGGTGATGCAACCTCTTCCTCAACTACATCAACATTCACTTCAAGTGGTGCCACCACACACTCAACAGTAGCTTCAAGTGATGCCACCGCTACTGCATCAACATCAGCAGTCTCTTCAAGTGATACCACCACTCCTTCTACAGTCACTTCAAGCAATCCCACCACTACCTCAACAGTCACTTCGAGTGTTGCCACCTCTCCCTCGACATCAATCTTCACTTCAAGTGATGCCACCACTCCTTCTACATTCACTTCAAGCAATCCCACCACTCCCTCAACAGTCACTTCAAGTGATGTCATCACTCCCTCAACAGTCAATTCAAGTGATGCCACCTCTCCCTCGACATCAATCTTCACTTCAAGTGATGCCACTTCTCACTCAACTACAACGACAGTCACTTCGGACGATATTACATCAACACCCGCTTCAAGTGATTCCACCACTCCCTTAAGTACATCAACAGTCAGTTCCAGTTTTGCCACCACTCTGTCAACAGTCACTTCAGGTGATGCCACCTCTTCCTCAACTACATCAACTTTAACTTCAAGTGATACCACCACTACTACACCGACAGTAACATTAACTGTGGACAGAATTCCCTCAACTTTGTCGACAGTCAGGTCAAGTGATGCCACCACTCCCTCATCGACATCAACTGTCACTTCAAGTGATGCCACAGCTACTACATCAACATCAGCAGTCACTTCAAGCGATATAACTCTTCCTTCAACATTTACTTCAAGTCATTCCACCACTCCCTCATCTACATCAATAGTCACTTCAAGTGATGCCACCACTACTACATCAACATCAGCAGTCACTTCAAGCAATAACACTGTTCCTTCCACATTCACTTCAAGTGGTGCCACCGCTACCCCATCAACATCAGCATTCACTTCAAGTGATGCCACCACTCCCTCAACATCAATATTCACTTCAAGTGATGCCACCAATACATTGACAGTCTCTACAAGTGATACCTCCACTCCTTTGACTTCAACAGTCACTTCAAGTGATGCTACCACTACATCGACAGTCCCTTCATTTGATCCCACCACTACCTTGACATTAACAGTCACTTCAAGAAATGCCACCAATACATCGACAGTCACTTCAAGTGATGCTACCACTACATTGACAGTCTCTTCAAATGATGCCACCACTCCCTCAACATCTACAGTCACTTCAAGTGATGCCACCACTACATCAACAGTCACTTCAAGTGATGCTACCACTACATCAACAGTCCCTTCACGTGATGCCACCACTCCCTCGACATTAACAGTCACTTCAAGTGATACCACCAATACATCGACAGTCTCTACAAGTGATGCCACCACTCCTTCAACTACATCTACAGTCATGCCAAGTAATGCCACCTCTACGTCAACATCAACAGTCACTTCAAGTGATACTTCCGCTACATTGACAGTTACTTCAAGGGATGCCACCTTTTACTGGACATCAAGTGATACCACCGCTTCCTCAACTACATCAACAGTCACTTCAAGTGATGCTACCACTACATCAACAGTCCCTTCAAGTGATCCCACCACTACCTCGACATTAACAGTCACTTCAAGTCATGCCACGTCTCCCTCGACATCAACAGTCACTTCAAGTGATGCCACCAATACATCGACAGTCTCTACAAGTGATGCCTCCACTCCCTCGACTTCAACAGTCACTTCAAGTGATGCCACCACTACATCGACAGTATCTTCAAATGATACCAACTCTCCCTCGACTTCAACAGTCACTTCAAGTGATGCCACCAAGACATCAACAGTCACCTCAAGTGATGCTACCACTACATCGACAGTCCCTTCAAGTGATCCCACCACTCCCTCGACATTAACAGTAACTTCAAGTAATGTCACGTCTCCCTCGACATCAACAGTCACTTTAAGTGATACTACCACTACAGCAACAGTCAGTTCAAGTGATACTACCAATACATTGACAGTCTCTACAAGTGATGGCTCCACTCCCTCGACTTCAACAGTCACTTCAAGTGATGCCACCACTACATCGACAGTATCTTCAAATGATACCAACTCTCCCTCAACTTCAACAGTCACTTCAAGTGATCCTACCACTACATCGACTGTCCCTTCAAGTGATATCACCACTCCCTCGACATTAACAGTCACTTCAAGTAATGCCACGTCTCCCTCGACATCAACAGTCACTTCAAGTGATGCCACCACTACATCGACAGTATCTTCAAGTGATACCACCTCTCCCTCGACTTCAACAGTCACTTCAAGTGATGCCAACATGACATCAACAGTCTCTACAAGTGATGCCTCCACTCCTTCGACTTCAACAGTCACTTCAAGTGATGCCACCACTACATCAACAGTCACTTCAAGTGATGCTACCACTACATCAACAGTCCCTTCAATTGATCCCACCACTACCTCAACATTAACAGTCACTACATGTAATGCCACGTCTCCCTCAACATCAACAGTCACTTCAAGAAATGCCACCAATACATCGACAGTCTCTACAAGTGATGCCTCCAACCCTTCGACATCAACAGTCACTTCAAGTGATGACACCAATACATCAACAGTCACTTCAAGTGATAGCACCACACCCTCAACATCAAGAGTCACTTCAAGAAATGCCACGTCTCCCTCGACATCAACAGTCACTTCAAGTGATACTACCACTACAGCAACAGTCAGTTCAAGTGATGCTACCACTACATCGTCAGTATCTTCAAGTGATGCCACCTCTCCCTCGACATTAACATTCACTTCAAGTGATGCCACCTCTCCTTTGACATCAACAGTCACTTCAAGTGATCCCACCGCTTCCTCGCCTACATCAATTGTCTCTTCAAGTGATGCCACCTCTCCCTTGACATCAACAGTATTTTCAAGTGATGCCACCACTCCCTCGACATTAAAAGTCACTTCAAGTAATGCCACGTCTTCCTCGACATCAACAGTCACTTCAAGTGATGCCACCAACACATTGACAGTCTCTACAAGTGATGCCTCCACTCCTTCGACTTCAACAGTCACTTCAAGGTATGCTACCACTACATCGACAGTCCCTTCAAGTGATCCCACCACTTCCTCGACATTAATAGTCACTTCAAGAAATGCCACCTCTCCCTCGACATCAACAGTCACTTCAAGTGATGCCACCACTACATCGACAGTATCTTCAAGTGATACCACCTCTCCCTCGACTTCAACAGTCACTTCAAGTGATGCCAACACGACATCAACAGTCTCTACAAGTGATGCCTCCACTCCTTCGACTTCAACAGTCACTTCAAGTGATGCCACCACTACATCGACAGTATCTTCAAGTGATACCACCTCTCCCTCGACTTCAACAGACACTTCAAGTGATGCCAACACGACATCAACAGTCACTTCAAGTGATGCCACCACTACATCAACAGTCACTTCAAGTGATGCTACCACTACATCAACAGTCCCTTCAAGTGATCCCACCACTACCTCAACATTAACAGTCACTACATGTAATGCCACGTCTCCCTCAACATCAACAGTCACTTCAAGAAATGCCACCAATACATCGACAGTCTCTACAAGTGATGCCTCCACTCCTTCGACTTCAACAGTCACTTCAAGGTATGCTACCACTACATCGACAGTCCCTTCAAGTGATCCCACCACTTCAAGAAATGCCACCTCTCCCCCGACATCAACAGTCACTTCAAGTGATGCCACCAATACATCAACAGTCACTTCAAGTGATGCTACCACTACATTGACAGTCACATCAAGTGATGCTACCACTACATCGACAGTCCCTTCAATTGATCCCACCACTACCTCGGCATTAACAGTCACTTCAAGAAATGCCACTAATACATCGACAGTCTCTATAAGTGATGCCTCCACTCCTTCGACATCAACAGTCACTTCAAGTGATGCCACCAACACATCAACAGTTACTTCAAGTGATGCTACCACTACATTGACAGTCACTTCAAGTGATCCCACCACTACCTCGACATTAACAGTCACTTCAAGAAATGCCACCTCTCCCTCGACATCAACAGTCACTTCAAGTGATGCCACCAATACATTGACAGTCACTTCAAGTGATGCTACCACTCCCTCAATATCAACAGTCACTCCAAGTAATGCCATCTCTCAGTCAACATCAACAGTCTCTTCAAGTAATGCCACCTCTCCCTCTACATCAACAGTCAGTTCAAGTGATACTACCACGACAGCAACAGTCAGTTCAAGTGATACTACCACTACATCGACAGTATCTTCAAGTGATACCACCTCTCCCTCGACTTCAACAGTCACTTCAAGTGATGCCACCACTACATTGACAGTCCCTTCAAGTGATGCCACCATTACCTCAACGTTAACAGTCACTTCAAGAAATGCCACCTCTCCTTCGACCTCAACAGTCACTTCAAGTGATGCCACCACTCCCTCGACACTAACAGTTACTTCAAGTGATGCCACCTCTCCCTCGACATCAACAGTCACCTCAAGTGATTCCACCACTACATCAACAGTCCCTTCAAATGATGCTACCACTACATCAACAGTCACTTCAAGTGATCCCACAACTCCCACTTCTCCATCAACAGCCACAAGTGAGGTCACCACTCTAAGACTAATAATGTCATCAACAAGTGGTACTACTACAGTGTTAACAGGTACAGATACCTCAGCAGTTGTAGCAGTATCTACACCGTCCACCCCTTCACTAGGACTAACATCCAGAGACACTACTTTGGTGACAACAATCAAAACCACTGTTGCAGAATGTAGTAAGATTATTTTCACTTATTCTCAAAAACCATCATAAGATGATGTGATTGTAAAGATGTAAAGTTTTTTTAAACTTACAAATGGATACCAAAGACTATTGAAATGTGTGAATATATTGCTGTACATACACTGCATTATTTTTATTGTCATTTGTTTTCAGTGTCAGATGCTCTGTTGAATGTCATCAGGCTGGAGGATGTCACCAGTAAGTTAATCAGTGTGAGTTGGACTGGTATTAACCTGGACCAGCAGATACAGTACAAGGTGAAGCTGGCATCTAATTCCAAAACAACTCAGATTGAGACCTCGGCCACCAAAGCTGTTTTCTCAGACCTTACTCCTGGAACCATATACACTCTGATTATTGAGTACTTATCCTGCTACATCAAGAAAAGCATTTCAAGAGACATAATCACTGGTATGTCAACTCTTGTTCAAGTAATCTCCTTGAATTCACTAAGAGCATACTTTTGCTTTTAAAACAATTATAGATCAAATTAGTGCAATAGGACATTTTGTGCAAACATCACATATGTTTTGTTACATCTTTATCTTTTCTCTCCAAAAGCTGGAAAGGTCTATGAATCTTCCACTCGAATTCCAGGCAGAGAGTTTTTGTCTGATTATTCAAATCAATCCAGCAAACTTTACAAAGACTTTGTGGCCAATTTTACCATGCAGGTAAATATTCATTAAGCATTTTTTATAATTGCTTTCTAATTTAGGCAATATAATACAACTTTGTATGATTTAAACATACATATTTCTTTAAAGGTTGAAAACAATCTCCCAAAAGCATACCAGGACCTTACCAAGGCTAAAGAAATGGTGGTGGTTGTGACAGGTGTTCACAGAGGAAGTGTGATCGTTGACTTTGATCTGGTCACTGCTCTGGAGGTTAAACTGTCAACCTCTGACGTGCAGAACAGTGTCATTAATGCGCTGAAATTATCTGAACTCGGAGTAGATCTGAATTTCACCTCAGTCAAAGGTTGTTGAACTCCGATGACTACATACAATGATATTTTCTGTGCTAGTGAATCAATCAAATTATTTTTTTAAATAAATATTCAAGGACTAACTAAATTTAAGGACGTTATCATATCACCGTGTGTATTTAGTGGCCTTTAGTGACTTCATTTTTACTATATTACAGAGGCAGATGTCTGCCAACGAGGCGATTACACATGCTCAAAAAATGCCAACTGTGTCAGAGAGGGACCCTCACATTCATGTGAATGTAAGGCAGGATTCTACGACGAAAACCCAACCGTACCGGGTACTGACTGCAAGAGTAAGAAAACTTTGTTGCTTGAAATGTGGGCCACACTTTACATGAAATAAGTACCTTATACAAGAGTAATTACCAGTGGAAGAACTATGTTATTACCCTGTAATACACTATTAAGTACATCCATTTAAGCAGCATTTACCACTATTGCACTCACTGTTCTGTAGGAAATATCTCTCCAGGTGCAGATCCATGTAAAGGCTTGTGTTCATCATGTGCTCAGTGTGTGGTTGGTCCTGGAGGCAGCCATGAATGTAGCTGCTATCCTGGTTTGATAGATCAGAATCCTGATAATCCTGGGAAGCTATGCAAAGGTACACTAATGTCCTCTGCCTCAATTGTTTCTGTATCAACTCCTTACTTGTGTATCTTACACATATGTTGCATTACATCTTCATTCCATCAAAATGTGCCCACTATAGATCCTGTCGACTGTTTTGATCAAGAAAAGGACATTTGCTCATCCCAAAATCTATGTCTTCCATCCAAGTTTCTCTGCTCATGTAAGTTCTGAAATCATACCAATTCTTCAGATATCACATACTGTCTTCAGAGAAAGATGAATCTGTAATACTGAAGCCTATTTGTGCCTCTGACTGACCTACAGCTTATTATAACAACTCTCTCTGCTTCCCTCCTACAGTGAGGAAGGTTTTCAAATTAACAGCAGAATTCAACTCTTGGATCTTCAACTCCTCTCTGCACGACCCAGGGAGCGATGCTTGGGCATATGCCTCTACAAAGATCATAAAAACTGTATGCACATACACTCCCTAATTTGTACTTATTGTGATGTCTTACAAATGTCATCTTCAAACACTATGGTTTCTTTTCCATAAGTACTTTAATAAATAGACGTCTACTTTACTATAAAAAAATGTTTCCAGGTTGTCCCCAGAATGCGGTTTGTTCTGTCAGATTCATCCTTTGACATGACAGTGGTGGGCTTCCAGAGAGGTAGTGTGGTGGTCAGGATGATGTGCGGTTATAATGGGAATACTACCGCTGATGAAAGAACTCTCCAGGCTGCTCTGCAAGACACATTCCGCAAACACTTGGACAACTCCGCCATAGCTACCTTGAAAAGTATGTTTAAAACATAGGATTTAAAGAAAAAGAATTGGCATTACATGATGATGGTGTTTGTTTTGTTGAATTAATGTATGTGACTTGGTTGTGGTATGTATGTGACTCAGGTTGTGGTTTCACAAATTTCTTCTATTTAATTTTGTGTGGGATGTTGCTTATCTAATATTGTCCTTTCAATAGTTACTGATAGACATTGACCAAACATCTGTCTGTTCTTTGTAGGAGTTTCCCAGATATCAATGGCCCCAGGAACAGGCTGGGAAGTGGCGACAATAGTCCTGGGAGTTCTGCTGGGCTTCACTTTGACAGTCGTGGTTGTTGTTCTGATCATCACCATAGCGAGGAGAGCAGCTAGCAAGCTGACCTCATATAACATCGAGCAAACAAAGCACAACAGACAAGTGGTGTCCGATGACTACTTAGAAGGACATTGTTCTTATCAGGTGTAGTTCAGGGATTCTTAAAAAGATGAGATAATCAAAACTTTTTTTCACAAATATATTTGATAATATTAACAGAAGTATCAGCTATCACACCATGTAAAGGAACAACCTCCTAATACTTTAAGTGTTTCATAAAATGCAACTAACTCAACTCCGTCAGACACAATAAAAGGCATTCCATTTTTACATTTAGTGTTGAACAAGTGTTTAATAAAGGCCGTGATTGTTTAATTGTAACATTAGATTATTCAAAAATTGTAATACAAATCTCCAAACGTCTTAATTGTTTTATTTTATAGTGCTATATAATGCACTAGGGCTAATTTCGGGTTTGCATGTTTTTTTGTTATTTTTTTTGCATGTTTTTCTAGATTCAGAACATAAAACAACATTTAGAAAGCTAACATTATCCCTAGGATCTACCACAGCAAATACATCAGTAGTTTAAGCATATTTTGCAACAAGGTTAAAATATTTTTTCTAAATATTGACTAAAAGATCGATCTTATTAAAGGGTTAGTCATCAGTGAGGTGATAAGGCACTGATGGAGTTAACAACGGACACTCAAAGCAGACATATTTGTGCCTCTACAAATAAATGTTTAGTACAAGCATTTGTAAAATATAGAAAATTATTTATTTGAAAACAATAAAAATATAACTGTTATATCAGATCTTTCAGCACTCTGAAGGGGTTGACTTTAGAGTTAATGTTTTATAGAGTTGACATTTCTTATTTTTGTTCTTCATTCAAGTGATATACAAGTTTTTCCTCAGTTGCCTTAAGGCTCTAAAACCTAATTATATCATGTCCTATCTTAATCTATCAGACAGATGGAGTCAACAGTTTATGGTTGTGACAATGGTGATTTCAATACTGTTTGTTTAAATCAGAAGTAGAGAACTTTACAGATCATGAGTTGTCTTGTTGCATTACATGTAATGAGGACATGAAGAATGGGGTCCTTATGGTGTAACTGACTCAGCTCATTTCTGATTCTTTTAGGATTTTAGACAAATCTCCGGACACAATTTTTAGAAATCCTAGTTTTGAAAGAAATAGTCTTTAAAGTCAGAGAGGGCCATTGGAAGAAACTACATGCAATCTTTTTTCAGTTAGTATTTATTATTGCCAGGTTTTTTTTAATTGTAGAGTTTGACATTTAGATTCTTTGCTCTGGACAAGGGCATTTCTGAGCATAGAGCTGGCATGTATATGAACCATATTTAAAATATTTGGACAATTCAAAAAGCAAATATTTGCCCTTGTAAAATTCCACTTAATGTATTTTTTAAGCTCAAATAATGCAACAAAATAAAATGTAAAATAAAATGTAAATTATAAAAATACAGGTTCCCTGTAGAAAAAGGATTGTCCCGACTTTCAAGAATCCCGGTTAAGATTTGTCACTCATGAAAACAGGGATTACAATGTATGGATCTGGAGAAAACATAAGCACTTTATGACATATGCTGATGAAAATGAATATGATTTAATGTAATTTACTATTGCAATATGAACTAAATATATTGTTTTTTACAAGTGACATGAGATCTAAAGTGTTATTGTGTACATATGCAATTTCACTGAGTGCATAATGGCCTCTATCTTATTGCAGTGGAAAAGAGTACTGAAGCAATCCACTAGAGGCCACAGTTGTCTGAGAATTGAATATACAGTGCCTTCAGAAAGTATTCAAAACCAATGACTTTTTCAATATTTTGTTACGCTACAGCCTTATTCTAAAATGAATTAAATAAAATAAAATCTGCAGCATTGAAGGTCCCCAAGAACACATTGGCCTCCATTCTTCTTAAATGTAAGAAGTTTGGAACCATAAAGACTCGTCCTAGAGCTGGCCACCCGGCCAAACTGAGCAATCGGGGGAGATGGGCCTTGGTCAGGGAGGTGACCAAAAACCCGATGGACACTCTGACAGAGCTCTAGATTTCCTCTGTGTAGCTGGGAGAACCTTCCAGAAGGACAACCATCTCTGCAGCACTTCCCCAATCAGGCCTTTATGGTAGAATGGCCAGACTGAAGCCACTCCTGAGTACAAGGCACATGACAGCCCGCTTGGAGTTTGCCAAAAGGCAACTAAAGACTTTCAGACCATGAGAAACAAGATTCTCTGGTCTGATGAAACCAAGATGCCAAGCGTCGTGTCTGGAGGACACCTGGCACCACCCCTACGGTGAAATATGGTGGTGGCAGCATCATGCTGTGAGGATGTTTTTTGGTGACAGGGACTGGGAGAATAGTCAGGATCGAGGGAAAGATGAACGGAGCAAAGTATAGGGAGATCCTTGATGAAAACCTGCTCCAGATTGCTCAGGACCATAGACTGGGGTGAAGGTTCACCTTCCAACAGGACAACAATCCTAAGCACACAGCCAAGACCATGCGGGACAAGTCTCTGAATGCCCTCGATTGGCCCAGCCAGAGCCTGGACTTGAACCCATTCAATAATCTCAGGAGAGACCTGAAATAGCTGTGTAGCGATGCTCCCCATCCAACCTGACAGGGCTTGAGAGGATCTGCGGAGAAGAATGGGAGAAACTCCCCAATTTACAGGTATGCCAACCTTGTAACATCATACCCAAGATGACCCAATGCTGTAATCTCTGCTAAAGGTGCTTCAACAAAGTACTGAGTAAAGGGTCTGAAAACTATCTGAAGGCACTGTAGTACCATCAAGTCACCTGCTTCAGAGTGTGAGTGCAATGCCATGAACCCATAATGGGCTCATTTGAAGTTTGTTTGCAGTCTTATTATTTGTTATATTACTAATCAGTATGATTGAGGGCTTTGTACTATTAATAAACATGTATTTAGTATTTTGGAGTTTTGAATGTGCCTTTAAACATACCTGTATTCATATTGTAGGACGGTGATTATATTTAGCAGACAAGCTCCTCATTCACTCCTCCAATCTATTTCCCTTTGTCCAGACTACATGATTATAATGGTGGGGCCTTGACTGGCCACATGGCAGCATTGGCAGTCTTGGAAGGCTAGACTTCTCTGGGGCAGACAGACTGGTGTTCCCTGGGTAATAACTCCCAGACAGGAGAAGCTGTCACAGATCAGAGTTATTCAGTAATAGGTCTCATCATGTCACCACTGAGTCCAGTCTCTCCTCAGATAAATAGCTGTAGCCTGTGGGAGCATCTCCATTGGTTACCTCAATCACCTTGTTCTATACAAAAGGTAAAGGAAGAAGAAGTGTCTGATTATATCCGTTTGAAGACGTAGCACTAATGTTCAACTTTTTACCCAATGGGAGATTCAAAGTCAGCTAGAACTCTTTAAAGTGGACCTGGTGAATATAGATAAAAATAATTAAATGTCACCTCTATTCTGTGACGAGAACTATTCAACGCTGGTCTGACCAATCAGAATCCATGCTTCAAGATTATTTTGATCAAGCGGACTGGGAAATGTTCCGGGCAGCTTCAGAGAATAATATTGATTTATACGCTGATTCAGTGTGTGAGTTTATAAGGAAGTGCATTGGAGTTGTACCAACTGGGACTAGTAAAACCTACCCTAACCAGAAACCGTGGATAGATGGCGGCATTCGCACCAAACTGAAAGTGTGAACCACCGCATTTAACCATGTAAAGATGACCGGGAATATGGCCGAATACAAACAGTGTAGTTGTTCCCTTCGCAAGGCAATCAAACAAACAAAATGTTGGTATAGGGTCAAAGTGGAGTTGCAATTCAACTGCTCAGACATGAAACGTATGTGGCAGGATCTACAGGCAATCACAGACTACAAAAAGAAGCCAGCCACATCACTGACACTGACGTCTTGCTTCCAGACAAACTAAACACCTTCTTTGCCCCCTATGAGGATAATACCATACCACAGACGCGGCGTGCTACCAAGCACTGCGGGCCCTCCCTCTCCTTCTCCGTGGCCGATGTATGTAAGACATGTAAACGTGTTAACCCTTGCAAGGCTGCCGGCCTAGACGGCATTCCTAGCTACGTCCTCAGAGCATGTGCAGACCAGCTGGCTGGTGTGTTTACGAACATATTCAATCTCTTCCTATCGCAGTCTGCTGTCCCCACATGCTTCAAAATGGCCACCATTGTTCCTGTACCCAAGAATGCAAAGGTAACTGAACTAAATTACTATTGCCTGTAGCACTCACTCTGTCATCATGAAGTGCTTTGAGAGACTAGTCAAGGATCATATCACCTCCACCTTACCTGCCACCCTAGACCCTCTTCAATTTGCATACCATCCCAATAGGTCCACAGCGATGCAATCGCCATCACACTGCAATATCCGATGTGAACAATAGGAATGCCAATATAAGAATGCTGTTCATTGACTACAGCTCAGCATTCAACACCATTGTACCCTCCAAGCTCATAATTAAGCTTGAGGCCCTGGGTCTCAACCCCCCCTGTGCAATTGGGTCCTGGACTTCCTGACGGGCTACTCTCAGGTGGTGAAGGTAGGAAACAACATCTCAGCTTCGCTGATCCTCAACACCGGGACACCACAAGGGTGCGTGCTCAGCCCCCTCCTGTAGTCCCTGTTCACCCATGACTGTGTGGCCATGCACGGCTCCAACTCATCAAGTTTGCAAACGAAACAACAGTAGTGGGCTTGATTACCTACAACGGTGAGACAGCCTACAATGAGGAGGTGAGTGCACTCGGAGTCTGGTGTCAGGAAAACAACCTCTCACTCAACGTCAACAAAACAAAAGAGATGATTGTGGACTTCAGGAAACAGCAGAGGGAGCACACCCCTATCCACATTGACGGAACAACAGGGCGTACACATCACGGACAAACTGAAATGGTCCACCCACACAGACAGTGTAGTGAAGAAGGCACAAGAAGAAACTACCTGCCCTCCAGAACACCTACAGCACTCGATGTCACAGGAAGGCCAAAAAGATCAAGGACAACAACCACCCGAGCCACTGCCTGTTCACCCCGCTACCATCCAGAAGACGAGGTCAGTACAGGTGCATCAAAGCTGGAACCGAGAAACTGAAAAACAGCTTCTATCTCAAGGCCATCAGACTGTTAAACAGCCAAAACTAACACAGAGAAGCTGCTGCCTACATACGGACTTAAAATCATCGGCCACTTTAATAAATGGATCACTAGTCACTTTAATAATGCCACTTTAATAATGTTTACATATCTTGCACTCCTCATCTCATATGTACAGTGCCTTGCGAAAGTATTCGGCACCCTTGAACTGTGCGACCTTTTGCCACATTTCAGGCTTCAAACATAAAGATATAAAACTGTATTTTTTTGTGAAGAATCAACAACAAGTGGGACACAATCATGAAGTGGAATGACATTTATTGGATATTTCAAACTTTTTGAACAAATCAAAAACTGAAAAATTGGGTGTGCAAAATTCTTCAGCCCCTTTACTTTCAGTGCAGCAAACTCTCTCCAGAAGTTCAGTGAGGATCTCTGAATGATCCAATGTTGACCTAAATGACTAATGATGATAAATACAATCCACCTGTGTGTAATCAAGTCTCCGTATAAATACACCTGCACTGTGATAGTCTCAGAGGTCCGTTAAAAGCACAGAGAGCATCATGAAGAACAAGGAACACACCAGGCAGGTCCGAGATACTGTTGTGAAGAAGTTTAAAGCCGGATTTGGATGCAAAAAGATTTCCCAAGCTTTAAACATCCCAAGGAGCACTGTGCAAGCGATAATATTGAAATGGAAGGAGTATCAGACCACTGCAAATCTACCAAGACCTGGCCGTCCCTCTAAACTTTCAACTCATACAAGGGGAAGACTGATCAGAGATGCAGCCAAGAGGCCCATGATCACTCTGGATGAACTGCAGAGATCTACAGCTGAGGTGGGAGACTCTGTCCATAGGGCAACAATCAGTCGTATATTGCACAAATCTGGCCTTTATGGAAGAGTGGCAAGAAGAAAGCCATTTCTTAAAGATATTCATAAAAAGTGTCCTTTAAAGTTTGCCACAAGCCACCTGGGAGACACACCAAACATGTGGAAGAAGGTGCTCTGGTCAGATGAAACCAAAATTGAACTTTTTGGCAACAATGCAAAACGTTATGTTTGGCGTAAAAGCAACACAGCTCATCACCCTGACCACACCATTCCCACTGTCAAACATGGTGGTGGCAGCATCATGGTTTGGGCCTGCTTTTCTTCAGCAGGGACAGGGAAGATGGTTAAAATTGATGGGAAGATGGATGGAGCCAAATACAGGACCATTCTGGAAGAAAACCTGGAGTCTGCAAAAGACCTGAGACTGGGACGGAGATTTGTCTTCCAACAAGACAATGATCCAAAACATAAAGCAAAATCTACAATGGAATGGTTCAAAAATAAACATATCCAGGTGTTAGAATGGCCAAGTCAAAGTCCAGACCTGAATCCAATTGAGAATCTGTGGAAAGAACTGAAAACTGCTGTTCACAAATGCTCTCCATCCAACCTCACTGAGCTCGAGCTGTTTTGCAAGGAGGAATGGGAAACAATTTCGGTCTCTCGATGTGCAAAACTGATAGAGACATACCCCAAGCAACTTACAGCTGTAATCGCAGCAAAAGGTGGCGCTACAAAGTATTAACTTAAGGGGGCTGAATAATTTTGCACGCCCAATTTTTCAGTTTTTGATTTGTTAAAAAAGTTTGAAATATCCAATAAATGTCGTTCCACTTCATGATTGTGTCCCACTTGTTGTTGATTCTTCACCACAAAATACTGTTTTATATCTTTATGTTTGAAGCCTGAAATGTGGCAAAAGGTTGCAAAGTTCAAGGGACCGAATACTTTCGTAAGGCACTGTATATACTGTATTTTATACAGTCTATTGCATCTTTCCTATGCCGCTCAGTCATTGCTCATGCACATATTTACATGTATATATTCTTATTCCATCCCTTTAATTAGATTTATGTGTATTAGGTAGTTGTTTTAGAATTGTTAACTGTCAGGACCCGGTTACGAACCTGGGTCTCCGGAGTGAGAAACAGTCACTTAACCAACTGAGCCACAAATAGTCAGCAGAACCCAGAAGATGAGGCAGACACAGCAGTACTTAAGACGGTGTATTTAATAAAGTAAAAAGGAGAAGTCCTTCAATACAAAAATGGCAAATCCAAAAGGTGGTAGGAATAGCACAAAAAAGCCTCAAGAGATACTCAAAAACAAAATTCCACAAGAGCATCCACCGGAATCGACAAGAATACACAGAACACTAGGGCTGGGTGCTAACATACAAACACAGAGCACAAAACTGAGGGAAACTAAGGGTTTAAATACAATCAGGGGAAACGAGGCACAGGTGCAAATAATAATGGGGAACAAGGGAAAAAACATAAGGTCAAAAAGCACAATGGGGGCATCTAGTGACCAAAACCCGGAACAACCCTGGCCAAATCCTGACAGAATCCCCCCTAGGAACGGCTCCTGACGTTCCTACCAGCTCTCTCAGGGTGGAGGGCCCTGAACTGACGAATGAGGTCAGGGTCCAGGATGTCTTTGGCAGGAACCCAGGAGCGCTCCTCGGGACCGTAGCCTTCCCAGTCCACCAGATACTGCCAGGACCGCTGCACCCGGCGGGAATCCAGTATCCGATGGACGGTATAAGCTGGCTGGCCTCCAATGACACGAGGCGGAGGGGGAGGTCTGTCTGCCGGGACAAGGGGAGAAAAAACAACAGGTTTTAACAATGAAATGTGAAATGTGGGATTAATCTTAAGGGATCTGGGTAAGTGTAGGCGATAAGAAACTGGGTTAACTCTCCTGGCAACCTTGAAGGGACCAATGTATTTTTGGGACAGCTTGCGAGACTCCACCCGTAGAGGTAAGTCTCTTGTGGAGAGCCAGACTCTCTGGCCGGGGCGCAGGGTAGGCCTGGGACGGCGACGTCTGTTGGCTTGTTGTTGGTACCTCTGTGAGGAACGCATAAGATTAAGACGGGTCTTCCTCCACATAAGCCGACAGCGTCTGACGAACTTCAAGGCTGAAGGCACTCTGACTTCTGCCTCCTGGTCCGGGAACAATGGAGGAGCATAGCCAAACTGACACTCGTGCGGGGACATACCAGTGGAGGAGGAGCGCAAGGTGTTGTACGCGTATTCGGCCCAAACAATAAAGGATGACCATGTGGACGGGTTGTCACGAGTCATACATCAGAGGGTGGTTTCCAGCTCTTGATTCATCCTCTCTGTTTGGCCGTTGGACTCCGGATGGTACCCTGAAGATAGACTGGCAGAAGCCCCCATGAGTTGGCAGAAGGCCTTCCAAAACCTTGAGGCGAACTGGGGACCTCTGTCAGAAACCATATCTTGAGGAATGCCGAAGACTCGGAACACATGATTAATTACCAACTCAGCCGTTTCCTTGGCAGAAGGTAACTTAGTCAGAGGGACGAACCTGGCCGCCTTTGAAAACCTGTCGATTATGACTAGGATAGTAGTATTGCCATGGGATGGAGGAAGTCCAGTAATAAAGTCCAATGAGATATGGGACCAGGGTCTGTGGGGAACAGGTAAAGGGTGAAGGAGTCCTTGAGGGCGGAGGTGAGAAGATTTGCCCTGGCAGCACACGGGACAGGCATTGACGAAAGTGGCAACGTCTTCTCTTATGGTAGGCCACCAGAACTTACGCTGGATGAACTCCAAGGTGCGACCTACGCCCGGATGACAGGTGAGGCGAGAGGAGTGCCCCCACAGAAGGACCTGAGTCCTCACTGCCTTGGGGACAAACAACCGATTGGCAGGACCTCCTTTCGGGTCCGGTTCGCTAGTTTGAGCACGTCTCACGGTATCCTCAACTTGCCACGAGATCGGAGCCACAATCTTAGCAGCAGGAAGGACAGGCATGTCCGTGTCATCTCGAATGGCAGGAGCGTAGACTCGGGACAGGGCATCCGGTTTGAGATTCTTCGACCCGGGCCGATAGGTGAGGATAAACTGGAATCGATTGAAGAAAAGAGACCATCTAGCTTGTCTAGAGTTCAACCGCTTCGCCTGCTGGATATACTCCAGATTTTTGTGGTCCGTAAGCACTTGAAACGGGTGAGAAGCCCCCTCGAGCCAGTGTCTCCATTCCTTCAATGCCATCTTAACCGCTAGGAGTTCACGATCCCCCACATCGTAGTTCCTCTCAGTCGGGGTAAGCCGGTGTGAGAAGAAAGCGCACGGATGAAGCTTCTTGTCTTCACCCCTCTGAGACAGGACAGCTCCAACACCAACCTCTGATGCGTCTACCTCCACCACAAATGGTTCATCCGTAGTCGGTAGTATCAGGATGGGAGCAGAGAGGACGCGCTGCTTGAGTCCTTGGAAGGCCGTCTCAGCTTCTCTTCCCCACAAAAACCTTGCATTGCCACCCTTGGTTAAAGCTGAGAGAGGGGCTGCCACCAAGCTGAAGTTCTTGATGAACTTGCGGTAAAAGTTTGTGAAGCCCAGGAAACGCTGAACTTCCTTAACGGATTTTGGGGTGGGCCAATCCGCTACCGCCCCTACCTTCCTGGGGTCCATTTGGACTCGACCGGGTTCCACTACAAATCCCAGGAATTGTACTCGGGATGAATGGAATTCACATTTTTCCGGCTTAACGTACAGATGGCTGTCCAGGAGGCGTTTGAGTACTTGTCTGACATGCTTAGTGTGTTCTTGAAGGGAGCTTGAAAAGATGAGGATGTCATCCAAGTAAACGAACACAAATATGTTAAGCATATCCCTAAGCACATCGTTTATGAGCGCTTGGAACACCGCTGGGGCGTTGGTCAGGCCGAAGGGCATCACCAAGTATTCATAGTGACCAGTAGGCGTGTTGAAAGCGGTCTTCCACTCGTCACCAGGTCTGATCCGCACAAGATGGTATGCGTTCCGCAGGTCAAGCTTAGTGAAAACAACTGCTTCCTGGAGCAGCTCGAAGGCTGTGCCCATAAGGGGTAGCGGGTAACGGTTACGGACGGTTATGGCATTGAGTCCCCGGTAGTCGATGCAAGGACGTAATCCACCGTCTTTCTTGGCCACAAAGAAAAACCCTGCTCCCGCCGGGGAGGTGGATGGACGCATGAGGCCTGCTTCCAGAGCGTCCTTGATGTAGGTATCCATAGCAGCTCGTTCGGGTGGAGATAGGGAAAAGATCCGACCCCTGGGGGGGCAAGTGCCCGGAAGTAGGTCGATGGGGCAATCGTAAGATCTATGGGGTGGTAGCATGGTGGCCCTCTGTTTGCTAAACACCAGTTTGAGGTCATGGTAACACTCGGGAACTCGGGTCAGGTCGATGGATTCTAAAGACTCGGGAGTAGAACTCGGGGAATTCTGGAAAATACAAGTAGCTTGGCACGTAGGACCCCACTGCTTGATAGTGCCCACAGACTAGTCGATGTGAGGGTTATGGCTGTGAAGCCAGGGGTATCCAAGGACGAGAGGGAACTCGGAACAGGAGATCAAATGAAAGTTCATCAATTCCTGGTGTTGTGAAACTGAAAGTCGCAAGGAGGTAGTGACATGAGTGACAAGTCCAGATCCCAAAGGTCTTCCATCCAATGTAGTGACCCTCATGGGTTCACTTAGAGGTTCAGAGGGAACGCCATTCTCCTTCGCCCAGACACCATCCATGAAGTTACCTGCGGCTCCAGAGTCTACCAAGGCTTGAAGGTGAAGCTTGTGGTTGTCCCAGGAGAGGGTGACCGGAATGAGCAGACGGGAGTTGGACGGATGGGAGGAGGTTATGTTTCCTGTTACAGTTCCCCCCGGTCTGTACGGGACAGAGCGTTTCCCTAGAGCCCGGGACACGTGGAACGGAAATGGCCCGGTTTGCCACAATATAGACAGCGTCGCTCCCTCATCCGGCGGTCTCTCTCAGCCTGGGAGATGCGTCCAATCTGCATGGGTTCCGATGGAGCCAGCGAGGATAAAGGTGGGGACTCGGAGCTGGGACTGATAGGGGCTAGAGGTCTACGGTTGAATTCTCTCTCAGACGCTGGTCAATGCGTGAGGCCAACTTGATCAGGGACTCGAGATTGTCCGGTGGTTCCCGAGTGGCCAGTTCATCTTGGATAGTGTCGGAAAGGCCTTTCAGAAAGCACACCGTGAGCGCCTCGTTGTTCCAGCCACTTGCTGCTGCCACCGTGCGGAACTGGATGGCATAGTCCGTCACGCTGCGCCAACCTTGGTGGAGTGTCAGGAGCTGTTTGGCTGAGTCAGAACCACTGCTTGGGCCTTGAAACACTCGTTTGAATTCCTCAGCAAAGGCAGAGTAGCTGGCACAGCAGGAACTATGGGCATCCCACACAGCAGTAGCCCAGGCCAGGGCTTTTTCCGACAGCAGGGTGATGATATAAGCGATCTTAGACCGGTCGGTGGGAAACGACGAGGGTTGTAGCTCAAAGGAGAGAGAACATTGGGTGAGAAACCCTTTACAAGCACTTGGATCACCTGAGAACCGTTGGGGAGGTGGAAGACGAGGTTCAGCCAGGGGGTTAACTGCCATGGGTACGTGAATCTGAGGTACTGGGACGGGAACTGTTGCCGGGGTAAGACGATCAGATATTTGCTTAATGGAAGTCAGCATCTCCGACAGAAGATGAGAATGTCTAGCCATTAAGGCCTCTTGCTGAACCAGGGCGGCTTCGTGGCGTTGGACAGTCTCCTGGTGGTGGGACAGCATGGCAAAAAGGTCCTGGGAACTGGCTGCCTCTGGGTTCATTTTTGGCTCTGTGTTTCTGTCAGGACCAGGTTACGAACCTGGGTCTCCGGAGTGAGAAACAGTCACTTAACCAACTGAGCCACGAATAGTCAGCAGAACCCAGAAGATGAGGCAGACACAGCAGTACTTAAGACGGTGTATTTAATAAAGTAAAAAGGAGAAGTCCTTCAATACAAAAATGGCAAATCCAAAAGGTGGTAGGAATAGCACAAAAAAGCCTCAAGAGATACTCAAAAACAAAAACAGAATTCCACAAGAGCATCCACCGGAATCGACAAGAATACACAGAACACTAGGGCTGGGTGCTAACATACAAACACAGAGCACAGAACTGAGGGAAACTAAGGGTTTAAATACAATCAGGGTAAACGAGGCACAGGTGCAAATAATAATGGGGAACAAGGGAAAAAACATAAGGTCAAAAAGCACAATGGGGGCATCTAGTGACCAAAACCCGGAACAACCCTGGCCAAATCCTGACAGTTAACCATGTGTACGTGACCAATAGAATTTGATTTGATGTTTTAATTTGATTTATCAAAGGTCTACAACGTGGCGAGCTAGGTGCTTGCAGACACTTCTGGCCAAACACTGCATTTGGGGGACACTGCATTAGGCATTTCCACTGCCGTATCTGCTCCATCATTCAATATTTCATACAGCTCTCCAAATAGTGGCCCATAACAACTGAATTATTCAGGAGGTTTTACATCAGGATGACTGAATCACAGACAAACAACAGACACTGCGTGTGTTTAGTCCTTTAATGGATTGGCTAGGAAGGCAATCAATTATTGTTTCCATTTTATAGCTGCCATTGTCTGAGGGCACCTTTTGTTTATGGGACGCAAAGTCATTTGTTAACTGCCTGTTTATGGGACTGTTTGTATCTCAGAACTAATTCCTGATGATGAGTTTCTGTGTTCCTTGTTTTACAAATTGTAATGCATTTTTTTCCAAGTTGACATGTAAATTATATTGTACTTTAGGCCTATATGCTTAAATAATTGTAATTTGCCAGGTCGTAAATTTCACTGCCATAAGAAAACTTTATTTTACCACCCAATGAGGAATAACAAAGCAATCAAACCATCTTCACTGGACCGAACATAATTCCTCTGAATCTTTAAAGTCCACTAAAATAAATAAAGGTAGTTTGGTCTCCTTATTTTCCAATGGGTTTGGCAAGCTCTCACTCAGTCTCTGTAGCGTAATGAAAATCACGAATACAGTTCCTTCCACTAATATTGGCACCCTTGGTAAATATGAGCAAAACAGGCTGTTAAAAAAAATATTATTGTTTATCCTCTTGGTCTTTCATTCAAAATATTCACAGAAATCTAACTTTTAATTACAGAAAAATAATTGAAAGAAAAATGTATTCTTAACATAAAACAAATATTTTTTATATGTGTGCCACAAATATTGGCACCCCTTCATTCAGTACTTTGTGCAACCTCCCTCTGAGTCTTTTCCAACCTCCTTACGCATTATAGGAGAACACATGGCAAGGAATCTGAGACCATTCCTCCATACAGAATATCTCCAGATCCTTCAGATTCCGAGGCCCATGCTTGTGAACTCTCCTCTTCAGCTCATCCCATGGGTTTTATATGGGGTTTAGGCCAGGGGACTGGGAATGCCGTGGCAAAACCTTGATTCTGTGGTCAGTGAACCATTTTTGTGTTGGTTTTGAGGTGCGCTTTGGTTCATTGTCCTGCTGCCTCCTAGCAGAGGCAGTCAGGTTTTGATGTAATATCTGCTTGTACTTGATGGAGTCCATGATACTATGTATCTATTTACAAGTTGTCCAGGGCCTTTGAAAGAAAAACAGGCCCACAATATTAAAGATCCACCACCATATTTCACAGTGGGGATGAGGTACTTTTCTGCATGGATATCTTTCTGTCTACTTCAAACCAACCTTTGGTGTTTGTTTCCAAAAAGCTATACTTTGGTATCATCTGACCATAGAGCCCGGTCCCATTAAAAGTTCCAGTAACGTTTGGCAAACTGTAGGCGCTTGAGTTTGTTGTTCGATGACAGCAAAGGCTTTTTATTGCAATCCTCCCAAACAACTTGTGGTTATGTAGGTGGTGTCTGATCGTAGTTTTGGAGACTTTCTGACCCTAAGACCCAACTAATGTTCGCAATTCTCCAGCTGTGATCCTTGGAGTTTTTTTGGCCACTCTAACCATCCTCCTCACTGTGGGTGGGGTCAATTTAGACACACGTCGTCTTCCAGGCCCGTTGTTAACATCTCCAGTTTCTTTAAACTTAATTATTGCCCTGATAGTGGAAATGGGCATTTTCAACCATTGAGCTGTTTTCTCATAGCCATTTCCTGATTTGTGCAGCTCAACAACCTTCTGTTGCACATCATTACCGTATTCTCGGGTCTTTCCCATAGTGATGGATGATTATGGGAACTTGACCTGTATGTCACCTCATATTTATACCCCAGTGAAACAGGAAGTCATGGCTTACCATTTTAGTAATTCTAATCACTCAGTTGAATTTAAAAACTTAAAATATGAATGGGAATATACTTCAGTTAGATTTTACTCAGAAGAATTTCTAGGGGTGCCAATAATTGTAGCACACATTTTGGAGAAAAATATTTATATAATTTACTTCACAATACGTTTTTTCAATCAATTTACTTAAATTAAAGGTTTGATTTTTTTGTGAATTTTTTTGAATGAAAGACCAAGAGGATAAACATCAAAGATTTTTTTTTACAGCCGGTTTTGCTCCTATTTACCAAGGGTGCCAATATAAGTGGAGGGCACTGTACATCGTCTGAAGGAGTCTGAGAGAGTGTCTATGGGCCAGTTCAAGGCTTCAAGATAGGTGCATTAACTAATACTGTATCATGGTAATAAATCACACCATTCAGATTCTGCTTCAACATTTTTAATCAGTTCATTCAGAGCAAGCTGAGAATACAAGCACACAATCACAACACATCTGTAGTATATGACATATTGTCATCATTTCACACGGTTTGAGTACATTAGCATCAAACTGACAGCATATAGTTCAGAGTGTCATAGCACCGAGGTGTGGTGTGCTCAACACGTTAGTACTGGCGGGCAGGCGCTAGGAGCAGGTGGGCTGCGGAGGTCTAACACACTGAACCCTGACAGGCAGCAGAGAGCAGGGTGGTCTGGGATACAATAGACAGTAGTAGATGCACAACATATGGGAGGAGGACTGCCACATACTGTAACACACTGGCGGACTGCAGGTACATAAGAGAGACAGGGTGAGAGTAGCACTCACATTCACTGTGAATTGATCTGATATCAATGGTTCCAGACAGGCAGCTGCATGTTCCAAAAAGCGATTTTGATCTTCTAATCCTGGCCCACTCCTTATCTTTTTACACATAACTACTGAGCCCATTGAAGAAAGTGGAGGTGATTGAGTAAATACAAAATCCTATTTCCTACATCATACATATGCTAATTTTTAACATTATACATGGTTTTGCACACAAATAGCATCACAGCTTTGTTATGGATAAAATAACGACATATAATTAAAGAGGGGTGTATTATCAGAAATACATCCGTTTTCATACTGTATCAAATAACTGGAAAGTTGACAAAGTGGTTCTCACATTGAAGAAGGCAGTAGAACCATGTGTGTGAAGGCAGAACTACAAAGCTGGTGGGTTGACATAACAGCTTCAATAGGCACTAGAATACTACGTGCCATCTTTTGTACTGTAAGTCAGTGACAGTTTTGTTGTTTGTTTGTGTAGACACTTATGGTATGAGATCAGACTATCACTACACATGCAGTTATTCTGGAAATGGTTTGCCCCCTTTGATTTCTCATGAATGATTTAAATTACAAAATAGATTGTGACCATGGGAATAGGATACTTGAATGCGACTATACAACCAGAAAGAGGGCCTTGCATGCAAGCTGTAGAAATGACATTACAGTTCAGCTGGTTCCTTAGCAACCAAATTGATGAAACCAGATATCTTCCTGAATAATTAAATGAAATCTAGGTTCAAAGAGTGGAGTCACTGTAACCAGGAAACGCTACAGTAATTAAGATTTTATATCTGCAGAGACCAGATAGTCAATGCAGTCTAAGAGATGGAAAATAAGAACAGAGACTATCACTATGAGGATATAGTCAGAAAAATAATCAAAACCTCACTGCCTTCAATAGCCATTTAAGAGCCAATAACGGTTCTCTACATATACTGTGTATCAATGACTCTCTGTTTTACAATGGTTTTCTTTCTACAAAAGATTGACAAATGCAACAAAATAATGTGCAAAATATGTGCTGAACTTATAACAGAGAGAGTAAGTGCACACTCACACACACACACACGCGATCACACAGACACGCACAAAGCACTATAGTTAAATGACAGCATGGTGAAAACATCAAAATGTCAACTTAAAAGCTCCACATCTAGTGTGTATACATAGAGATGAGGAACATGAAGGAAAATACAGAGAGAAAGAGACCAAATGGATGAGAGTCCTCTAATTCATTAGGCAGCCTTTAATTCCCTAAGTAAAGTAGTGCAGAGATGTTTTGTTTTTATTTTTTTGCCTCAGCCAGTCTGTTGCTTATCTCTTTGCTCTTTTTTGAAATAACGCCTCCCTCTGGCTTGGACTCGTCTGGCTTGGTGCTCGTGGAGGTTTTCTTCTTGGTTGACAGTGCACCAGCGATGGTCTTCTCTTTCACCTTTTTGCTCGTTGTCGTTGTCTTTTTTGGTTTGGTTTTTGTCTTGTCCACCTACAGAGGCAGAGAGGAGGGCATTTTATACTTGACATCTTCCTAAAACTGTAGGTAAACTACGCAGCCAAAATGTCATCAGTACAGGTTACAGTATCATCTTTGGACTGATACTGTATGCTACAATGAAACAAAGAGCTCATGAATCTCTAAGGTGAACACTGGCAATGAATTTCCTGGAGATGTTACAGTAAATATTTATTCTGAGCATGCAATACATACAGTTACATACTGTTACTAACATCAAATAAAAATAAAAGAGCAAATGTCACCATCTTGTTGATAATATTTGCAATGCGTGGTTAGAACAAAATCTTTGTTTAGAAAAAAAAAACGGTATGAAGTTGGGGTTAGTATATGAACAGCTAACATAATATGCACAATCTTATTCCCTTTCCCTGGGACAAGACTATATTTTTGGTCATATTCAACAAATTATGATTTTTTTGTAAAGAAAATTGTGCTATTTTCCCTTTGTAGAACGTGCCTCTCCTAACACCAATCAAACCAAAGGATTGAGAGGTGAAATGTCATGGAAAACAACACGTTAATTTAACGAATCCAAGCTCGCTTGGTGGTCTTGAGAGAGGCAGTACAAACTCTGGGGATGTGGCTGACAGCTTTGCTGAAGGTTTGAATTGTCTGAAAGTTTGGTGACTAATGTGACCCTAGTCCTGTTGGTTAAGGTGCCTTAATCAAGGTGTGAGTTAATTTGAGGTCAACCTCCATGCCTTCCAGAATAAATTGACAACACACCTGACTACAGCAGATCTAGAATAGAGCTGCTCTCAGTCTCAGAACAGTCCTACACTGTGAGAGATGGCAGGGCCATATAAACACAGCATGCAGACACATGAGACGTTCCTACCGCTCACAAACATGCATGTGGAGATTTAATTAACTCTGATTGATTACATAAGTTTTGTGATGTGCTGATGCTTATCTTAATTTTGTAGTTTAGACAGTTATTCTGGGACTTTATACTGTACAACATTACAAAGTTATTAGGACCTGTCACGACTTCCACCGAAGTCGGCTCCTCTCCTTGTTCGGGCGGCATTCGGCGTTCGGCGTCACCGGCTTTCTAGCCATCGCCGCTCCATTTCTCATATGTCCATTTCTTTTGTCTTGTTCCATACACACCTGGTTTTCGTTCCCCAATCAGTCTACATGTATTTAGTCCTCTGTTCCCCATCATGTATTTGTGTGTAATTGTTTATTGTTACGTGATTATTTTGTCAGGCGCTGTACTTTTGTTATAGACCGTGTTTGTGGCACTAGTATGTTTTATGTGCTGTCGTTGTTGACCGATATTAAAGTGGGCCTGTTAAATATACTCTGCACTCCTGCACTTGACTTCGCCTCCCATATACACGCCTAACAGGACCATGAAACAGGCTACAGGGATGTTTGTAATTTGTAATTTGCTAATCAAATTTCATGATCTAAATGGTTATTACTGCACATATATCAAAATAGTATGTTGCTTGAAGGAGAATATATACATGAAATCAACCATGCCCAATGTAACTAATGCAGTTTGAAGTTTAATTAGCATTATTTGGATTTATCCTAATTTTCACTGACACATAAACATGAATTGGCCCGTCACAGCAACGGGTTTGAAAACTCTAAATTGAACATGTATTTTGTACAATTAGTTAGACATTTTAACATAAAATAGTCAGTGTTCATTATCACATGCATGTTGATGTGGGCTCACCTTGGTGGTCTCCTTGCCACCCGGCTCATTGTACAGGCTGCGTATTCTCCTGCGCTCCAGCAGCTTGTTGTCAGTGGGCTGCACCTTAGCCTGCTCCCCCTTGTAGGTGGCACTGTAGCTGGTCTCCAGGCTGGACTTGTCCTTGTCATCCGCAGGAGGTTTGTACTGAGACTGGGGCTTGGTTGACTTCACTGGCTTCACATCTTTGTACGCCTTGAACTCATTTCTGAAAAACAATGAATCAGCAAACTCAGCAAAATCATTAGTTCCCCTGTTCATCATCAAAAAAAGCACTTTTTATTATGAATCTCAGACAAACAATATTGTTGCCCAAAATCTGTTGTAGGAAATGGACTGAAATGACTCATCAGATTTACAGCCGAAGTCTACACAGGGAGTGTAGCATGACCCGTTTGTCACTTTACTCCCCATTACAGTAACTGCAACACAGGGCTTCTGGTTCCATTCACACACAGACGACAACTGCAAAACACTCTACACATTTTACACAAAAAACAATTGATCATGCAGTCAAAAATGAGGGAAACAAATGAGGGAGAGCCCCTCCAGGGAGGCCTAAGGGGTATACAGAGCTCCTTTACTGCCTTGGCCTTGACATGATGTGTTACTGTATTGATCTGGTAAAACCATAGAGGAGGATGAAACGGGGAGAAATCAATGCTGCAGCAGCTATCTATGACAATATTAGATCACAGGACACTGAAATTAGAGAACATACTGTATGTTAGATCAAATATCTCACAAAAAAAAACATTTAAGATGAACCTAGAAAAAAACGGGCATGTACAGTTCATGATGGAAAGGTAGAGTGGGCTTTCTTGAGTAGATTATATAGCCCAGTAGGGATGATGTGTGTTTTATTGTCAATAGACTGAAGGCTACATGCATCTTGGCTTTGCTACTGCTAGTACAGTAACTACCAAAAATGCATGCATCAATTATTAATCACATGTATTTAGATGTTGTGCACAATATGTTCTTAGCTTACCAACATGTGCACAACATTTAAATAAATTGATTAACAATTGATGCATGTATTTAGGTTTTTATTTTTTATTTTTTTATTTCACCTTTATTTAACCAGGTAGGCTAGTTGAGAACAAGTTCTCATTTGCAACTGCGACCTGGCCAAGATAAAGCATAGCAGTGTGAACAGACAACACAGAGTTACACATGGAGTAAACAATTAACAAGTCAATAACACAGTAGAAAAAAAGAGTCTATATACATTGTGTGCAAAAGGCATGAGGAGGTAGGAGAATAATTACAATTTTGCAGATTAACACTGGAGTGATAAATGATCAGATGGTCATGTACAGGTAAATATATTGGTGTGCAAAAGAGCAGAAAAGTAAATAAATAAAAACAGTATGGGGATGAGGGAGGTAGAAATGGGTGGGCTATTTACCGATAGACTATGTACAGCTGCAGCGATCGGTTAGCTGCTCAGATAGCAGATGTTTGAAGTTGGTGAGGGAGATAACCTATGCATTAAGATGTTGTGTAATACATTGTACATTGAGTATTGTCCAGGCAACACAAAATATTGTGTTAGGCCTTTTTATTAAAATACTTTTGGGCTCTACAATAAAGTTATTTGTGGCCTACATTCCATGTTTAATTTAGGGTTGACATATTTAAACTGTGAAAAAAGGTATATTTCAGAGGCAGAACATGTGTGCATAATGTAATTTAATAATAAACATTCAATGAAATACATAGTCCCACTGTAGTCAGAACCTCACCTATAAGAGCTGCCAGTGCCAGTTGAGACGACCTGTTTTATCTGTCTGTTCAGCGCGTCTGCTGCTGCCCTTCCTTTCCCCTCCACAGTGACATCTGCCGGTGGCTGTCCCTCCATTTTGGCACTCACTTTCTTTTCTACAGTTTTCTCCTTCTTCACTGGTTTCTTTTTCCTCTCTTTGGATACTTTCTCTTGCACCTTTTCTTCAATTTCACTCTTCTCCACACCGCTCTCGTGCTCTGTAGTTGCATGTTTCGTTGTGGTTCCCACGCCACGTTCTTGGGCATCGAAGGAGGCAGTTGGGCTGGGTTTGGGGATCCAGGGGTGGTCTCCCTTTTTCGGGACAGGCCATGGCTTATAATCCTTCTGATACTGTGTTACGTTGTGGAAAGGTGTCGCGGAGGGGTGATATTCATTCTTGGGTTTGCAGCTGGGCTCCGGGCGTATATCTTTCCATTCCCTGAAATCCTGGCGCATCACAGACGCACTACAGCCATGTTTTCCTGATGCGGCACCAGTCGCGGGCGGTGCCTTTACCGCCGCCGCCTCCTGTTCACTGTGAGAAGGCTGGGTTTCTATGGTGATGGGGCCGGTCCTCGTCTGTCTAGATGGAGGCTGAGGGTGGAGATGCTGCACCTCAGCCACATCCGAATATTTCGTGAAAACCAAAGGCACAGCGATGTCCGCTTTGTCTAACTCACTCCAGAAGCGATTAATGCAGCAAGCCCGTGTGATGCACGGCCAGGCCATAATCAACGATGGATATATAATAACCTATGCACTTAAAATCTGAATCAAAGTTTTAGGCTACTGATGAGAGAGGCCTGGATGAACGTCCTACTCACGGACCAGAGACGGGAAAATGATGCTCCCTGCGCACACTCAAATTCTGTCCAGTCAGAAAAATGTACGTGTCTACCTATGTCTCTATTTTTCAGAAATCCTACGATGCTTGCTGGATGGTAAGAAATTGAAGATCCTTATAATACAAATGAGGAAAGTCCTTTGTAGGCTACTAGTTCTACCCAGCTACTATAATTTAAACTGAAATAGACTGAATTTGCTGTGAGGAGCCCATTGCATTCGCGGTCTGGATCGGCTTTCTGGTTGCGCATCAGAAGGGCCCCACCCCGCTACGTTCCAGAAACCTCAGAAGATGCCCGGGGTCTGCACGGTGAACTGTCACCTGGGTCCGTCACCGTTAGGCCGCAAAGAGGGAGGAGATGCTGCCTGGTTAACCCTCCCTTTCCCGATGATGAGGTACAGACATGGCAAACGTCGGTCTAGTGTACAGTATAGCATACCTCAGCGCTCACATACTATAAATTAGAATTAATGGCGGGAGATGTACAGTTAACTGCCAAAATAACGGAAAAACTTGAGTATAAATTAGGGGTACAAAGTATCACGAAGTCAGGTGTGGTTCCTGAGTTAATTAAGCAATTAAAACCATCATGCTTAGGGTCATGTATAAAAATGGCCATTGTTTTGGCTACTATGACTATGCCCCCATAGGATGTCCCCATATTCAGGGCATGAGTGGTCACTGAATGGTTTGATGAGTATGAAAATTATGTAAACCATATGCTATGGTCATCTCGGTCACCAGATCTCAACCCAATTTAACACTAATGTGAGATTCTGGAGCGGCGCCTCAGGCAGCGTTTTCCACGACCATCAACAAAACACCAAATTATGGAATTTCTCTTGGACGAACAGTGTCACATCCCTCCAGTATAGTTTCAGACACTTGTTGAATCTATGCCAAGGTGAATTGAGGCTGTTCTGGCTCGTGGTGACCCAACACCCTATTTTAAGACACTTTATATTGGTGTTTCCTTTATTTTGGCAGTTACCTGTATATGTATAGCCTAAAGCTCTGTGAGTAGGCTTTAGTTATACCATCAGTACTGAATAATTATGAGTAGACCTATGGTGCTTGAGGGTAGTGGGGTGTGATTCATTGTGTTGTCCTACTTTATGGAGTATGTGAAGGTCACAAATATCAGTCACTGAAACACTGTTGGGAACAAACAGAAACACAGGGGGATAGAAAAAGCTACAAATAGTTGGAACAACCAGTACATTATTCAAAACATCTACAAATAGCAATTATAATGGAGGGACATATTACATAGGCTTTGGGAAAGGGTAAATTGCATAATTGTTTGAGTTTCATATCATGTGGGAAAGTTATCTGATGAGCCAATATGAGGCTTATAATGCGTTTAGGCATTTTGTTTCCATCAATGAGACTAGAAGTGGAATTGATGGATAGCCTACCTGTCATTGCTCATCAAATTAAATCACATTTTATTGGTCACATACACATATTTAGCAGATGTTATTGCGGGTGTAGCGAAATGCTTGTGTTCCTAGCTCCAACAGTGCAGTAGTATCTAACAATAATACACGCACATCTAAAAGTCAAATAATGGAATTAAGAAATATATAAATATAAATATTAGGATGAGCAATGTCAGAATGTTTAAATCTGTACATTAAGTAAGGAACATTTGGCAGCATTTATTCTATGATACTTGATTCACAGAAGACTCCTTATAAATATGTACAGTATGCAAGATACATTTTCATGTCTATTTTCACCATGATTCATTCATTGATTTCAATGTGGGGTCAAGGTGTCTTTTATCAAGCAAAAATGTTAAGATTACAGAATCATTGTGAAACAAAGATATGCTTTGTGAAGCTACAATAGCTGTTATGGACCAAGGACAGTCTCTGAGACACATTGTCTCAAAGCGCTGTAACGGAATCTCTCACCCTATGACTACCATTGGATTTTCCTTGCTTGTGTATCTGTTCATTTAAATTTTGACCTCATGGTCCATGGATTGATTGTTTAAGCAAACACATTTGTCCAATCAAAGAAAAATTATATTTACTTTTCTATTCGATTTTGCTAACATTTCCTTTATTAGTTGTCAATCATCATTGACACACATTTCATCCCTTGCTTCAAACTGTTCTCAGAACATTTCATATCATTCTGTATGTAAATCCAAATCAACTGTAAATTTCGGTGTTCCTCAAGGTTCCGTTTTAGGACCACTATTGTTTTCACTATATATTTTACCTCTTGGGGATGTTATTCGAAAACATAATGTTAACTTTCACTGCTATGCGGATGACACACAGCCGTGCATTTCAATGAAACATGGTGAAGCCCCAAAATTGCCCTTGCTAGAAGCATGTGTTTCAGACATAAGGAAGTGGATGGCTGCAAACGTTCTACTTTTAAACTCGGACAAAACAGAGATGCTTGTTCTAGGTCCCAAGAAACAAAGAGATCTTCTGTTGAATCTGACAATTAATCTTAATGGTTGTACAGTCGTCTCAAATAAAACTGTGAAGGACCTCGGCGTTACTCTGGACCCTGATCTCTCTTTTGAAGAACATATCAACACCATTTCAAGGACAGCTTTTTTCCATCTACGTAACATTGCAAAAATCAGAAACTTTCTGTCCAAAAATGATGCAGAAAAATGTATCCATGCTTTTGTCACTTCTAGGTTAGACTACTGCAATGCTCTACTTTCCGGCTACCCGGTTAAAGCACTAAATAAACTTCAGTTCGTGCTAAATACGGCTGCTAGAATCCTGACTAGAACCAAAAAATTTGATCATATTACTCCAGTGCTAGCCTCCCTACACTGGCTTCCTGTCAAAGCAAGGGCTGATTTCAAGGTTTTACTGCTAACCTACAAAGCATTACATGGGCTTGCCCCTACCTATCTCTCTGATTTGGTCCTGCCGTACATACCTACACGTACGCTACGGTCACAAGACGCAGGCCTCCTAATTGTCCCTAGAATTTCTAAGCAAACAGCTGGAGGCAGGGCTTTCTCCTATAGAGCTCCATTTTTATGGAACGGTCTGCCTACCCATGTCAGAGACGCAAACTCGGTCTCAACCTTTAAGTCTTTACTGAAGACTCATCTCTTCAGTGGGTCATATGATTGAGTGTAGTCTGGCCCAGGAGTGGGAAGGTGAACGGAAAGGCTCTGAAGCAACGAACCGCCCTTGCTGACTCTGCCTGGCCGGTTCCCCTCTTTCCACTGGGATTCTCTGCCTCTAACCCTATTACTGGGGCTGAGTCACTGGCTTACTGGGGCTCTCTCATGCCGTCCCTGGAAGGGGTGCGTCACCTGAGTGCGTTGATTCACTGATGTGGTCATCCTGTCTGGGTTGGCGCCCCCCCCCCCACCCACCCCACCCTGTGCCATGGCGGAAATCTTTGTAGGCTATACTCAGCCTTGTCTCAGGATGGTAAGTTGGTGGTTGAAGATATCCCTCTAGTGGTGTGGGGGCTGTGCTTTGGCAAAGTGGGTGGAGTTACAGTGCCTTGTGAAAGTATTCGGCCCCCTTGAACTTTGCGACCTTTTGCCACATTTCAGGCTTCAAACATAAAGATATAAAACTGTATTTTTTTGTGAAGAATCAACAACAAGTGGGACACAATCATGAAGTGGAACTACATTTATTGGATAAATTCAAACTTTTTTAACAAATAAAAAACTGAAAAATTGGGCGTGCAAAATTATTCAGCCCCTTTACTTTCAGTGCAGCAAATTCTCTCCAGAAGTTCAGTGAGGATCTCTGAATGATTCAATGTTGACCGAAATGACTAATGATGATAAATACAATCCACCTGTGTGTAATCAAGTCTCCGTATAAATGCACCTGCACTGTGATAGTCTCAGAGGTCCGTTAAAAGCGCAGAGAGCATCATGACGAACAAGGAACACACCAGGCAGGTCCGAGATACTGTTGTGAAGAAGTTTAAAGCCGGATTTGGATACAAAAAGATTTCCCAAGCTTTAAACATCCCAAGGAGCACTGTGCAAGCGATAATATTGAAATTCAAAGTTAATCTGTGTTTCATCCTCTTGCCCCTCTCTGTGTTGGACCAGGCCCTCTATGCTCTGTGTTGATGCTGTACCTCCTCTGGACTGACTACTGGTGGGCCTCATACACCACCTGGCTCATCTATGATTGGAACACACACAAACAAGGCAAGCTAAATGCTACATTATAGAGAATACAGCTGGAGTACTGGTTGTTCTTCAGACGTACTGTATCTTTTTGTTGATGATATGATGTGTTGACTCCTAGCTGGCCGAAGGTTCTCGCGGGTGAGGAACTGGACAGTTTGGACCTACTACCGAGACTACTTCCCTATCCGAGTGAGTGATAGTAACTGCACACTGCTTTGTCACATTCCAAAGGGAAATTAACTGTGGTTAAGGCCAATATTTAATATTTAGTATAATTTCAATGTCGAGTCTCATATTTAACAATCTTCTGACTCCGGCTTATCAAGACCCACAACTTGTTGCCCAATTGAAACTATATCCTAGGCTCCCACCCACATGGAATCTTGTTTTGGAGCACTTTGTAACTTTGCAACAGAAGCCAATGGTTTTTCAGCCAAGTTCCCTGGAATAACACCATTTGTGGCTACCCTGGCTGGAAACTTCCACATGCCATTAGCCAGAGAGTACCTGATGTCTGTAGGTGAGGACACTGGTCTCTGGTTAGTTTCAACCCATACTAAAACAATGAGTGATTGTTTATAATGTGAACATACATTGTAGATTAATTTCCCTTCAAGGACAGTACATGTTTCATTTATAGATATGATTAGTTCTGTAAATGTTGCTCCTAAAGAGTGATTTGTTGTTATTATTCAGGGATTTGTCCTGTGAATCGTGCCACACTGGAGTTCATTATGTCGTGTAATGGGACAGGGAATGCAGTTGTTCTTACTGTTGGAGGGGCAGCTGAATCTCTGGACTGTACTCCAGGAGTTCATTGTCTCACCCTAAAGAACCGCAAGGGCTTTGTGAAACTGGCTCTTTAACAAGGGTAAGTCCCCATGGTATACACAAATGATCCACACCAGAAAGCTACATTGATCCAAGCAGATACACTTTAAACAGACTGTCACACTGACAGTGGGCTGACACTGGGCTGAGGGAGGGGGATGTACTGGTGATTCACTGAGGTGTGGTCATATTCTGGCTTGGTCAGACACAAGTACTGCTCTTTGGCTCCTCCAGATACGCCTTGAACATAATGACTGAAGCTGTGACTAACAGAAATCACAGGTCAAAGGTTACTTAAAAATATATATATATATTTCACCTTTATTTAACCAGGTAGGCCAGTTGAGAACAAGTTCTCATTTACACCTGCGACCTGGCCAATATAAAGCAAAGCAGTGCGACACTGTCACGAGTCCGACCGAGGGTGGTTCCCTTTCCCGGGCGGGTGGCGCTCTGCGGTCGTCGTCACCGGCCTATTAGCTGCCACTGATTGTCTTTCCTCCCCCTCCTTGTATGTTTAGTGGTAGCACCTGTTTATGTTTAATTAGTTTGTCTTTATTAGACAGCCGGCCCGCCTGGTTGTTGTGCGGGATTATTTCAGTGTAACCTTCGGCTCTGTTGTAGAGGTACGTGTTAGTACTTGGTCGTGTATTTTTCGTTGTACATTTTGATTCTCTGTGTTTGGGAACGTAACTATTGTGAGCACCCTGTGGTGCGTTGGTGCTATTAAAGACGCACAGCATTGAACTCTCTGTCTCCTGCATTTGACTCCACACCCACGACACCCGGAGCATTACAGACACAAATAACAACACAGAGTTACACATAGAATAAACAAATGTACAGTCAACAACACAATAGAAAAATTCAATATACAGTGTGCGCAAATTAGGGAGGTAAGGCAATAAATAGGCCGTAGTGGCGAAGTAATTACTATTTAGTAATTAACACTGGAGTGATAGGTGTGCATAAGACGAATGTGCAAGTCGAGTTACTGGGGTGCAAAGGAGCAACAAACAAAAAACAATATGGGGATGAGGTAGTTGGATGGGCTATTTACAGATGGTCTGTGTACAGCTGCAATGATCTGTGAGCTGCTCTGACAGCTGATGCTTAAAGTTAGTGTAGGGAGATATAAGTCTCCAGCTTCAGTGATTTTTGCAATTCGTTCCAGTCATTGGCAGCAGAGAACTGGAAGGAAAGGCGGCCAAAGGGGGAATTGGTTTTGGCGGTGGCCAGTGAAATGTACCTGCTGGAGCGCATGCTACGGGTGGGTGCTACTATGGTGATCAGTGAGCTGAGATAAGGCGGGGCTTTACCTAGCAAAGACTTAAAGATGACCAGGAGCCAGTGGGTTTGGCGACGAATATGAAGCGAGGGCCAGCCAACGAGAGCAGTGGTGGGTAGTATATGGGGCTTTGGTGACAAAACGGATGGCACTGTGATAGACTGCATCCAATTTGCTGAGTAGTGTGTTGGAGGATATTTTGTAAATGACAGCGCCGAAGTCAAGGATTGGTAGGATAGTCAGTTTTACGAGGGTATGTTTGGCAGCATGAGTGAAGACATTAATGCTGACGGTTCTTTTCTAAGATAGTCACTAGGTGAAGTGTCCTGGGTTGTTATTTGTTTGCTGTCTGGAAGCATAGCCTGCTGCAATACATTTTATGCATTATTGCTCTCATCACGTTCACTTCAATATAACCACCAGGGGGCAGCATATTTCTCTCAATTTATGGTTCTGCTGAAGTAAATAAAACAATTATTATTAAGTATTTTAAATCCATAATATTTTTGTTTGAATCAGAACGGGGTTGTTTTTTTTGTCATTTTCCAAAGATATATGCAAAGAAAACATTGTCAAATCTTTGCTGTATTCGTCTTAACAAGTTACTTTCATGGCCACACAGGTGTCTTGACTCTTCACTACATTGAACGAACGTATGCCAGCTATTCAAACCTTTTGTAAAGTATTGTATATCAAGCAGGCATACATTATCATTTATTATTAGTTGCTTGTATGTTTTAATATAACTATTCAGTGGATCAGTATTTAAAGAAAATATTGTTCAGAGAGACTATTTAAATTCACAAATGTATCTTAATTTTTCCAACATAATAGCAAATGAGGTTCAATAGACACTCAAGATGTAGCTGCCACATTATCATAATCTGAGACTCTGTTCACATAACAATGATAAAAATGTAGGTCTTCATAAACACGCTATAAATTCCTTTATTTTAGAAGGGCATTGAACAAGAAAAACATGAAAGTGTCTTCAAACTACATGTCTTATTCCTTCTTAAAAATTGTAATAAAGAATGAATTCCCTTTGTTATTTATCATAGCATGAATCATTAAGCCACTAAGCCCTCACTGAAGCCCTGAATCTGCCTGCCAGTCAGTGCAGTGGTCCCCAGCCCTTCATCCATCATGTGCATCTGTTGGTGTAGGGTGTTTGCTACCACAGCTTAACAAGATACAGTTTGTCACCGTATTGACTTTCAGTTGCTTCTCAAACATATGCTTTTAAAACATTTGATATCTTTGTTTCTTCATTGTAAAGAACTGATGCCTTTGAGCCATTCACCCTGTAATTGTTTTAATGTTCTGGATTTTACAGCTAAACAAGTAAAAATGTGGATAAACAAAATAGTTTTTAGTAGTATCATGCATGAAGTTAAAAGTGAACCAACAAATGAAAGAGTATTCCAAAATGTATTTTTATTAGACAAGCAGCTGTAGAATACATCATTAACATGTCATGTATATTGGTATGATTATTTAAAAAAATATATGTTTGTCGCTTGTCTTCACATCTCACCAAAATTAAGGTGTTTTATTTGGTCGTTGCAAGATATTTATTTGCACTCAAATATTTTTCTTCTTCTATTATGACAAGGGGTTCAATCAACGAAAAAGCTGAGGTAACTGAGCTAAACGACTACCGCCCCGTAGCACTCACTTCCGTCATCATGAAGTGCTTTGAGAGACTAGTCAAGGACCATATCACCTCCACCCTACCTGACTCCCTAGACCCACTCCAATTTGCTTACCGCTCAAATAGGTCCACAGACGATGCAATCTCAACCACACTGCCCTAACCCATCTGGACAAGAGGAATACCTATGTGAGAATGCTGTTCATCGACTACAGCTCGGCATTCAACACCATAGTACCCTCCAAGCTCGTCATCAAGCTCGAGACCCTGGGTCTCGACCCCGCCCTGTGCAACTGGGTACTGGACTTCCTGACGGGCCGCCCCCAGGTGGTGAGGGTAGGTAACAACATCTCCTCCCCGCTGATCCTCAACACTGGGGCCCCACAAGGGTGCGTTCTGAGCCCTCTCCTGTACTCCCTGTTCACCCACGACTGCGTGGCCACGCACGCCTCCAACTCAATCATCAAGTTTGCGGACGACACAACAGTGGTAGGCTTGATTGATTACCAACAACGACGAGACGGCCTACAGGGAGGAGGTGAGGGCCCTCGGAGTGTGGTGTCAGGAAAATAACCTCACACTCAACGTCAACAAAACTAAGGAGATGATTGTGGACTTCAGGAAACAGCAGAGGGAACACCCCCTATCCACATCGATAGAACAGTAGTGGAGAGAGTAGCAAGTTTTAAGTTCCTCGGCATACACATCACAGACAAACTGAATTGGTCCACTCACACAGACAGCATCGTGAAGAAGGCGCAGCAGCGCCTCTTCAACCTCAGGAGGCTGAAGAAATTCGGCTTGTCACCAAAAGCACTCACAAACTTCTACAGAGGCACAATCGAGAGCATCCTGGCGGGCTGTATCACCGCCTGGTACGGCAACTGCTCCGCCCTCAACCGTAAGGCTCTCCAGAGGGTAGTGAGGTCTGCACAACGCATCATCGGGGACAAACTACCTGCCCTCCAGGACACCTACACCACCCGATGTTACAGGAAGGCCATAAAGATCATCAAGGACATCTACCACCCGAGCCACTGCCTGTTCACCCCGCTATCATCCACAAGGCGAGGTCAGTACAGGTGCATCAAAGCTGGGACCGAGAGACTGAAAAACAGCTTCTATCTCAAGGCCATCAGACTGTTAAACAGCCACCACTAACATTGAGTGGCTGCTGCCAACACACTGACACTGACTCAACTCCAGCCACTTTAATAATGGGAATTGATGGGAAATGTTGTAAATATATCACTAGCCACTTTAAACAATGCTACCTTATATAATGTTACTTACCCTACATTATTCATCTCATATGCATACCTATATACTGTACTCTATATCATCGACTGCATCCTTATGTAATACATGTATCACTAGCCACTTTAACTATGCCACTTTGTTTACATATTCATCTCACATGTATATACTGTACTCGATACCATCTACTGTATCTTGCCTATGCTGCTCTGTATCATCACTCACTCATATCCTTATGTACATATTCTTTATCCCCTTACACTGTGTATAAGACAGTAGATTAGGAATTGTTAGTTAGATTACTTGTTGGTTATTACTGCATTGTCGGAACTAGAAGCACAAGCATTTCGCTACACTCGCATTAACATCTGCTAACCATGTGTATGTGACAAATAAAATTTGATTTGATATTTGAGTTTAAGATAAATATCTTTGTCTGTGTAGCAGTGGTAGTTGTCAAGCAGGTGTTTTGAACCTTGTTTCTAAATCAATATGATAAATTATAATAAGAAACACATAATGCTCTGCAATTTGAACTTAACAGCATGTCCTAAACAAATATTTATTGATCATTAAACAATGGCTTCCTTTCATTCAAACTCAAGCATTTAATAGCAGGAACTAGGGCAAGCGACTCTACATGGGTTTATGAGTTTCATCTAAAATGTATTTCTATTGGTTGAACAAGTTTTTCTATCCCTTTAGTGCAATTTTCACAAGTATGTGGTACATGGGGTGGCAGGTAGCCTAGTGGTTAGAGTGTTGGGCCAGTAACTGAAAGGTTGCTGGATCGAATCCCTGAGCTCACAAGGTAAAAATCTGTCATTAATCTGCTGTGCAAGGCAGTTAACCCACTGTTCCCCGGGTGCCATGGATGTGCTAAAGCAGCCCCCGCACCGCTCTGTTTCAGAGGGTTTGGGTTAAATGTGGAAGACACATTTCAGTTGAATACATCCAGTTTCTCCTTTCTAAGCTCAAAACAGATCATTGAGATGTTTCAAAACTCTAAGTGCATTTTCAGTTGACTGATTAAAAGAAAGTAACTTGTTCACTGCACCAAATCCCTCTTTCAATATGGATACATATTCAATAAATGTATCTGCTTTTCAAAATGCAATATTCACTTTTCTTTGTCTTGTCATTTGCTAACAATACAATTAACTAACTTATTCAAACTGCTCAAAACTACAGTTGAATTTGGAAGTTTACATACACCTTATACATTTAAACTCAGTTCACTATTCCTGACATTTAATCCTAGTAAACATTCCCTGTCTTAGGTCAGTTAGGAATTAAGAATGTGAAATGTCAGAATAATAGTAGAGAATGATTTTCAGCTTTTCTTTCATCACATTCCCAGTGGGTCAGAAGTTTACGTACTCAATTACTGTTTGGTAGCATTGCCTTTAAATTGTTTAACTTGGGTCAAATGTTTTGGGTCATTCCTCCTGAGAGAGCTGGTGTAACTAAGTAAGATATGTAGGCCTCCTTGCTCGCACACGCTTTTTCAGGTCTGCCCAAAGATTCTCTATATGATTGAGGTCAGGGCTTTGATGGCCACTCCAATACCTTGACTTTGTTGTCCTTAAGCCATTTTGCCACAATTTTGGAAGTGTGCTTGGGGTCATTGTCCATTTTTAAGACCCATTTGCGACAAAGCTTTAACTTCCTGACTGATGTCTTGAGATGTTGCTTCAATATATCCACATAATTTTCCTCCCTCATGATGTCATCTATTTTGTGAAGTGCACCAGTCCCATCTGCAGCAAAGCACCCCCACAACATGTTGCTGCCACCCCCATGCTTCACGGTTGGGATGGTGTTCTTCGGCTTGCAAGCCTCCCCCTTTTTCCTCCAAACATAACAGTGGTCATTATGGCCAAACAGTTCTATTTCCTCAGACCAGAGTACATTTCTCCAAAAAGTACAATCTTTGTACATGTGCTGCTGCAAACTGAAGTCTGGCTTTTTTATGGAGGTTTTGGAGCAGTGGCTTCTTCCTTGCTGAGTAGCCTTTCAGGTTATGTCGATATAGGGCTCGTTTTTACTGTGGATATAGATACTTTTCCATCTGTTTCCTCCAGCCTCTTCACAAGGTCCTTTGCTGTTGATCTGGGATTGATTTGCACGTTTCTCACGAAAGTACGTTCATCTCTAGGAGACAGAACACGTCTCCTTCCTGAGCGGTATGATGGCTGCGTAGTCCCAATGTGTTTATACTTGCGTACTATTGTTCGTACAGATGAATGTGGTATCTTCAGGTGTTTGGAAATTGCTTCCAAGGATGAACCAGACTTATGGAGGTCTACAATTTTTGGCTGATTGATTTTGATTTTTCCAAGTAAAGCAAAAAGGCAATGAGTTTGAAGGTAGGCCTTGAAATACATCCACAGGTACACCTCTAATTTACTCAAATGATGTCAATTAGCCTATCAGAAACTTCTAAAGCCATGACATCATCTTCTGGAATTTCCCAAGCTGTTTAAAGGCACAATCAACTTAGTGTATGTAAACTTCTGACCCACTGGAATTGTGATACAGTGAATTATGAGTGAAATAATTTGTCTGTAAACAATTGTTGGAAAAATGACTTGTGTCATGCATAAAGTAGATGTCCTAACCGACTTGCCAAAACTATGGTTTGTTAACAAGAAATTTGTGGAGTGGTTGAAAAACGAGTTTTAATGACTCAAACCTAAGTGTATGTAAACTTCCGACTTCAAATGTACATAACCAAAATTATGTAGTGCCTAGTTAACATATACAGTTTAACCGCTGAACACTGTACTTTTGTACGGTATATGTTTACCTCATAAATGTATCAATTTGATATCAATTCATGTTGGAAGGTAATACCAAACCTTATGTGGCTGTAAATACTACAGCATCATTCCAAATTGGAAAGAGTCACTATGTGCTGCCATTTGGAAATATAGTGTTGTGTACAATGCACCGCTGAAATAACTTGGTTATATATAACAATATATTCCACTCACTATCAAAATTACCTTTACACTGTAAGCTGATGAATTTCAAGTAGGGAGACATGTGATACTGTACAAGTCACATAGAAAAGGTGTTCTTGTACAATGTTGCATGGGGCAGAAATGGCATACAACACCATGCTATGTTTTTACAGTAGCCAACTGCTTTACAATACCCCTACTTCTGCTGATTTGTCCTACGTATGTACTGTATTGAAACTGTAAGCCTGACATGCACACAACCTGCCATTAGATGCAAAAAAAGTGCTTTCCAAGTTATAGTCAAATACTGTATGGAAAATGATATTTACCATCTACTATTCTTTCTATGCAGCACTTCAAAAAGAACCGTTTTAAAATGTGTATCCTCTATTTTTTTCTATTGGAGACACATAAGTGTATATGGACCAAACTGTGAGTCATTTTTCATTGCTTCCACACAAAGTGCATTCAATGACCACATTCTCCGAAATCCATTAACTCTTTTCTCATTCATACTCCACCACCTGCAAAACTATATATTTGCAGCACGTTTTCAAATGCTAATACACTGTTTCCAAAACTGTTAAAAACACATTCAAAGCGGAATGATGGCAAATGTTGTGCATTTCTGCAGTAACCAGAATGAAACATATAGAAAATCTCAGCAGAATATTTAATCATTCCAAACCCAGCTGACTGAAATTTCATCTGAAAGCCTACCCAAGTGTCCTGTTTTATTCTAGTTACCAAAACAGACAAAAGAGGACGGCTTCAGAATGATTTAGTTTGGAAACATGGATCAAGGAAGACAGGTTGGTGGGGAAAGAAGAGTGGTAGGGAGAGGGAGACTGCGTGAAGGACGAAGGAGAGGAAGACCAAGAGCGGCGGTCTCTGATGAGATAAGGGCCACAATTATTGACCATGTTGTAAACCATGGTCTCTCTTTGAGAGAGGCTGGTTTAAGGGTGCAACCAAATCTGCAGCAAAACAGGTGAGATGTGCATCCTTCAATGATAATTTAACTACATATTACAGTACAATACAGTATGTTCACATTTTTACATGTACTGACATTTTGAAATATATTGATTGTCTTGTCTTGCGTTTTTCAGTAGGTTGCCAAAGGTTGCCTCCCACAGGAGGGAGAGGCAGAATATTATAAGATGCAGAGGAAATTGGCTTTGTTGACATGGTAATTGTCAACAATGCAATACAACTGTGGGAAATTTGAAACAGAGTGCTGGCAGACAATATCACTTTTGGGAATGTGAATACAGTCAGTACAACGACAATGGCCAGAGTCCTAGAGAAACATCAAATAAGGAGGAAGCAGTTGTACCCTTTGAGAGAAACGGTGAACGTGTGAAAGAACTCTAGTATCAATATGTCCAGGTAAGATGTCTGTTCAACAACCAAACAGGGTACATACACAGCTATGCATAATATAAAGTACTGTAAAACTGTAGATTTACTGTATTTTAGAGAGTAATGGAGATGGAAGGCAGGCAAACTGCACATACATTCATCTTTGTGGATGATGCTGGATTCAACCTGGCAAAAACACACCGCAGGGGAAGATATGTGATTCGACAGAGAGCAACCGTGGATGTCCCAGGCCAGAGAGGAGCTAACATCACAATGTGTGCAGTACTGTTCAATGATGGTTTGCTGTTACACAAACCACTTTTTTCCCCCTACAATACAGAGGCTAATTTATTTTCTGGGTGACCTGCATAATCAACTTGTGCCAGTGGAGGAGAGAGGGGCAAGAAACCCCCCTACCCTCATTGTTGTGTGGGATCATGTGGCATTCCACCACTCTGCTGCAGTCACAGACTGGTTTGCTGCACATCCCAGGATGTCAGTACTATTCCTGCCTCCGTAATTAGGGGAACGTGCCAACCAGCCGTGGAGACCAAATAAAAGGACCACCGTGGCACACTGCGGAGTTAGGACAGGGAGAGACCGACACAGAGGAAAAGCTGAGAAGAAGAACTGAGCCAAACCTATGTGATTTTCTTTGTTATGTTTATTTTATGTCATAGTAAAGTTGTTTACGGACTAAAACCTCCCTGTCTCTGTGTTAATCTCTGCATGCTGAACCCAACACCACATGGTTGACCACAAAAGATATAGAAAGGCTATTGAAACAAATTGCTGCATTTCAAATGAATTCTTGTTACATATACTTTAGTACAGTCAATAAAGTGAGAAGATGTTCTTATTCTATAATGATTTATGTGAAAAATCATTCAAACTTCAAAGAGAGGTTCATAATTTATGTAAGGCTCCCTGTTTGGGATTTTTCGTTTAGTGTGTTATGAGTGGCAATGTATGCTTTCTGATTGGGAGTTGTTGCCAGTGTTATGGTCGAACAAGTTTATTTTGAGACATGTATGAAGTGGTTTGAGGTGAGATTAACTGTTGGGCCAAGATGCATGTTGGTAATGCAGACTGAAGAGTTTTGAAAAAGTGACTTCAGTCGTGACTGATGCTTGTTCGCAATTGAAAAAAAAGCTAAGTGGTTCAAATGACTAAATGGTGAGCCTCTCATTATCCTATGTATTTGTGAATAAACAAAAATTGCTTATGATATTTAACAGAACACTTTGATTTTGGATGAATGAGTCTGGGGTGGGATATGTGTGAAACTCCAATGAATGCACAATCAAAGGTTCTGAACATAAGATAGGGGGCATTACAAGTGTTATCAGTTTAAAGTTTTGTACTTAATGTTGGAAATATATTACTTACATCTGAAAAATGAGCCAGAGTGATTGAAAAAAAACTAACACTGAGAAGAGCGAGTGGAGAGCATAACAGAAACTTCAGGAAGTGGGAAACATACAACTGAACTTCAAATGGAACATCAACCTCACCTATGGCTGACTGGCACCATGCAGATCAATGGTCATAGAGTAGAAAGTAGGCCAGCAATCAACAAGGGCCTGAAGGTGATTACATCAGCTGGCATTGCAGATCTTAGTGTGTGTGTGCGTACGTGTGTGCGTGCGTGCGCATGCCCACATGTCTGTGTTGGCTGGTTTTGGATGAAAAGGTTGAAAAGCAAAAGCCAATTCGCCTCCCTGATCCGCACCTCTTTGCAACTTTCTAGAACATGTTCTAGCAAGTTGTCTCAGTATACCACTACCACACAGAAGACAGCAGTTGACATCATCCTTATTAAACACATACATACTGTACATACATACATAAAGCTAAGGTTAGAGTTGTGGTTGAAGCTAAGGTTAGGGATGAACCGGGATGTGGGCATGAAGCTAGAATTAGGGAAAGGGTTATGGCACAACCCGAACCCTATCCCTAACCTTAACTAAAAATGCTTATGGTGGATCAAATCAGACACTGTCCAACACCCTGGTAAGCATGTCACTGGTTGGTTCACTCAGTTGTGTCTTGCGCTTAGCGATAATACACCACCTAATCCACCCATTACCAGCCAGCTGGTGACAGACAAACATTGTTATGAAATACACACAACACATACACATAAAGCAGATTAAATAAGGCAGCTCAACAATACATAAAACAATACCAAAGCTGTATGGAAATTGTGTTTGTTGATCTACAAAAGGCCAGTGCTTTGCTTCATTCTTGTTAATATTACTGATAAGCTGCATCCAAGTTTGTGTAGTTGAACACCCTCTGCACACCTACTGGCTCTGTGTCAAGTCCACAACCTGAAATAATGACAGAAGTCCAGTCAACTATGGCAACACTACAAAAACTATCATGACACAAGCCCAAAAAATACATTTGGAAACATTGTTGATCAACATCGATAAGCGGCTTACCAAATTGGAGGCCAAAAACGACGATTTTACCTCTGAGAATGTGAAGCTAATGGTTAACAGTAGTCTAGATTAACAGTAAAACCGTTCCCGGAGACAGAACATATGTGTGGTCAGAATACCAGAAGGGACGGAAGGGCACAATCCTACCGAGTTCATGGCCTCTTTCCTGCAAGAAGTCATCCGCAGAGAAACGTTTGACAGGCCCTGTCATCAACAGGGCTCATCGCACTCTAGCGGTAAAACCACAGCCCGGTCGCCCTTCCAGAGTAATTCTGCTCCACTTACATTACTTCGAGACCAAAGAGAAAATTATTTGGACCTCCCGCGAAAGAGGACAGTTGAACTACAATGACAAGCGGATCCAAATCTTCCCAGACTTCCCAGAGCTGCATATAAAGATGTAAAAGCCCACCGTCTCAAGGCAGGAGTCAGATTTGGTCTGATACACCTGGCTAAATTCAGGATTACATTACTTCCCAGGGGGCTAGCCACACATTTTACGACACCTCGTCTGCTCACCTTCTACCGGGACAGTATCCACTCAACAGCAGCACAGAACCCAGATTTGTGAAGGCTGCTAGTTATGTTATTAGGGTGCACACATGGCCAGTTGATGGACGTGAACGTGAGTAACTTTTATTTGAGCAGTCCATGCACCGCAATAAGAGTACCAGTCAAAGGTTTGGGCACACCTACTCATTCCAGGGTTTTTCTTAATTTGTACTATTTTCTACATTGTAGAATAATAGTGAAGACATCAAAACTATGAAATAACACCTATGGAATCATGTAGTAAAACCAAAAAGGTGTTCAATAAATCAAAATATATTTTATATTTGAGATTCTTCAAAATAGCCACTCTTTGCCTTGATGACAGCTTTGCACACTATTGACATTGGATAAATTGAATAAATCATTAACTGCTCCAGTCTCTAATCGTAGAGCCTCAAAAGCTCTCAGAAGCGTTTGTGATTCATCTGGTTTAGTAGATCTATGGAGAGAGCTAAATCCTAATGTCAGAGACTATACCTTCTACTCTATTTTAGATTGGACAATTTTTTTATGCCCACTTACATGCATGTTGTCCAGTCATTGTCTATTGGTTCTATAGTAATTTCTGACCATGCCCCAGTGTATATAGATATTGAAATTGGCAAAACAATCCCCCAATGAGATATTGGGGACTTAATATGTCTCTGCTTAACAATGAAGGATTCTGCTCTGTGATAAAATACAAATGATCACATTACTGGCTCAACAATCCTGTCTGAGCTGCAACTATCGGGGATGCTGATAAAAGCAACCATAAGTGGTTATATCATTTTCCAAGCCTCTCTGATCAAGAAGCTTAGAATGGGAATAGGGAAAAATTGGAGGCTGAAGTAAAGCATCTAGTCCTTTTTCATAGACAACAGCCAACCCAGTTGAACTGGAATTCACTAGCTTAGCTTGTGCTAAGGCCAAACTCAATATTAGAGCATACAAAGCATGTCAAAAAACAATAATTTTACCAAGCTAAAATATTATGAGTTCGGTAGCTGTCCGAGCCATCTACTGCACACCAACTTCATCAGGCTAGGTGCCCTTTTCTCCACTTCCTGACTGAATGACGTGCCCAAAGTAAACTGCCTGTTACTCAGGCCCTGAAGCCAGGAAATGCATATACAGTATATCACAAAAGTGAGTACACCCCTCACATTTTCATAAATATTTGAGTATATCTTTTCATGTGACAACACTGAAGAAATGACACTTTGCTACAATGTAAAGTAGTGAATGTACAGCTTGTATAACAGTGTAAATTTGCTGTCCCCTCAAAATAACTCAACACACAGCCATTAATGTCTAAACCGCTGGCAACAAAAGTGAGTACACCCCTAAGTGAAAATGTCCAAATTGGGCCCAATTAGCCATTTCCCCTCCCCTGTGTCATGTAACTCGTTCCTGTTACAAGGTCTCAGGTGTGAATGGGGAACAGGTGTGTTAAATTTGGTGTCATTGCTCTCACACTCCCTCATACTGACTGGTCACTGGAAGTTCAACATGGCACCTCATGGCAAAGAACTCTCTGAGGATCTGAAAAAAAGAATTGTTGCTCTAAATAAAGATGGCCTGGGCTATAAGAAGATTGCCAAGATCCTGAAACTGAGCTGCAGCAGGGTGGCCAAGACCATGCAGCGGTTTAACTGGACAGGTTCCACTCAGAACAGCCTTGCCGTGGTTGACCAAAGAAGTTGAGCGCACGTGCTCAGCGTTATATCCAGAGGTTGTCTTTGGGAAATAGATGTATGAGTGCTGCCAGCAATGCTGCAGAGGTTGAAGGGGTGGGGGGTCAGCCTGTCAGTGCTCAGACCATACGCCGTACACTGCATCAAATTGGTCTGCATGGCTGTCATCCCAGAAGGAAGCCTCTTCTAAAGATGATGCACAAGAAGGCCTGCAAACAGTTTGCTGAAGACAAGCAGATGAAGGACATGGATTACTGGAACCATGTCCTGTGGTCTGATGAGACCAAGAAAAACTTATTTGGTTCAGATGGTGTCAAGCATATGTGGCGGCAACCAGGAGAGGAGTACAAAGACAAGTGTGTCTTGCCTACAGTCAAGCATGGTGGTGGGAGTGTCATGGTCTGGGGCTGCATTAGTGCTCCCGGCACTGGGGAGCTACAGTTCATTGAGGGAACCATGAATGCCAACATGTACTGTGACATACTGAAGCAGAGCATGATCCCCCTTCCGTCGGAGACTCGGCCGCAGGGCAGTATTCCAACATGATAACGACCCCAAACACATCTCCAAGACGACCACTGCCTTGCTAAAGAAGCTGAGGGTAAAGATGATGGACTGGCCAAGCATGTCTCCAGACCTAAACCTATTGAGCATCTGTGGGGCATCCTCAAACGGAAGGTGGAGGAGTGCAACGTCTCTAACATCCACCAGCTCCATGATGCCGTCATGGAGGAGTGGAAGAGGACTCCAGTGGCAACCTGTGAAGCTCTGGTGAACTCCATGCCCAAGAGGGTTAAGGCAGTGCTGGAAAATGATGGTGGCCACACACAATATTGACACTTTGGGCCAATTTGGACATTTTCACTTAGGGGTGTACTCACTTTTGTTGCCAGCGGTTTAGACGTTAATGGCTGTGTGTTGAGTTATTTTGAGGGGGACAGCAAATTTTCACTGTTTAACAAGCTGTACACTCACTACTTTACATTTTAGCAAAGTGTGGTACTATAAGGTGAATTCACCAATTTGTAAGTCGCTCTGGATAAGAGCGTCTGCTAAATGACTTAAATGTAAATGTATTGCATCTTGCCTATGCCTCTCAGTCATTGCTCATCCATATATTTATATGTATATATTCTTATTCCATTCTTTTATTTAGATTTGGGTGTATTAGGTAGTTGTTGTGGAATTGTTAGATTACATGTTAGATATTGCTGCGCTGTCGGGACTAGAAGCACAAGCATTTCGCTACAATTGCAATAACATCTGCTAACCATGTATGTGACCAATGAAATTTGATTTGATTTGGTCCACACCTGAAGTACCATCTGCGAGAATGTGGCTTTCTCAAGCTTCTGCTATTCTATCCCTAGAGAAACATACCTTCAATTTACACCAGAAGTCTGATATATTTAGGAAAATCTGGTCTCCATTGTGGTCCTATGGAGTCCTCCCATAAATGCCCCATTTTTTCCTCTCTATTTTATGACTGCCTGATTGTATAATGTTTTGCTGTATTCCTTTTATTGTACTTAGTCTTTGTGGTACGCTTTGGTTGTCTATGAAACCCCTGCTAAAAGAAAATAACATTCTAATAAAAAGAGAATTACAGAAAAAGAAAGTATAAGTTCCCCAAAGCAGCCAGCCACAATCAGAGGAAAACAGGGTGGACTGTAAGAAGCACTCACACTTTGATAACGTCAGCACCCATCATTGCTGAGGATGCCAAAAAAAGACTAAGCTAACTCATCCTGCTAGGGTGTTATGTCATCCTGCATTGGAGAGTCAGTTTGGAGGCAAGCAAGCAGCAGCAGCATGGGCTAGTAAGTCTAATCAAATCAAATGTTGTCACATGCTTTGTAAACAGGTGTAGACTAACAGTGAAATGCTTACTTACGGGCCCTTCCCAACAATGCAGAGAGAAAAAAATAAAAAATAACAAGGAATAAATACACAATGAGTAACAATATTGTGGCAATATACACAGGCTACCAGTACCGAGTTGATGTGCAGGGGTACGAGGTAAGTGAGGCAGTTACACTACACCAAAAGTATGTGGACACCCCTTCAACTTTGTGGATTTGGCTAGTTCAACCACACCTGTTGCTGACAGGTGTATAAAACGAAGAACACAGCCATGCAATCTCCAAAGATTGGCAGTAGAATGGCTCATACTGAAGAAGTCAGTGAGTAGCAATGTGGCACCGTCATAGGATGCTACCTTTCCAACAAGTTAATTTGTCAAATTTCTGCCCTGCAAGTGCTGCCCCGGTCAACTGTAAGTGCTGATATTGTGAAATGGAAACGACTAGGAGCTACAATGGCTAATCTGTGAAGTGGTAGGCCACACAAGGTCAAAGAATGGGACCGCTGAGTGCTGAAGCGTGTAGCCTTATTCTAATATGTATCAAACAGTTTTTTTCCCCTCATCAATCTACACACAATACCCCATAATGACAAAGCAAAAACTGTTTTTTTTTTAGAAATGTTAGTGAATTTATTTGAAAAAAATGGAAATATTAGATTTACATAAGTATTCAGACCCTTTACTCAGTACTTTGTTGAAGCACCTTTGGCAGTGACTACAGCATCGAGTCTTCTTGGATATGATGCTACAAGATTGGCACACCTGTATTTGGGGATTTTCTCCCATTCTTCTCTGCAGATCCTCTCAAGCTCCGTTAGGTTGGATGGGGAGCGTTGCTGCACAGCTATTTTCAGGTCTCTCCAGAGATGTTTGATTTGGGTTCAAGTCTGGGCTCTGGCTGGGCCACTCAAGGACATTGAGACTTTTCCCGAAGCCACTCCTGCATTGTCTTAGCTGTGTGCATATGGTCGTTGTCCTGTTGGAAGGTGAACCGTCGCCCGAGTCTGATGTTCTCAGTACTCTAGAGCAAGTTTTCATCAAGGATCTCTCTGTACTTTGCTCTGTTCATCTTTGCCTCAATCCTGACTAGTCTCCCAGTTCCTGCTGCTGAAATACATCCCCCACAGCATGATGCTGCTACCACCATGCGTCACTGTAGGGATGGTGGCAGGTTTCCTCCAGACGTAACGCTTGGCATTCAGGCCAAAGAGTTTAATCTTGGTTTCATCAGACCAGAGAATCTTGTTCTCATGGTCTGAGAGTCTTTAGGTGCTTTTTGGCAAACTCCAAGTGAGCTGCCATGTGCCTTTTACTGAGGAGTGGCTTCCATCTGGCCACTCAACCATAAAGGCCTGATTGGTGGAGTGCTGCAGAGATGGTTGTCCATCTGGAAGGTTCTCCCATCTCCACAGAGGAACTGTAGAGCTCTGTCAGAGTGAACATTGAGTTCTTCGTCACCTACCTGACCAAGGCCCATCTCCCCCGACTGCTCAGTTTGGCCAGGTGGCCAGCTCTAGGAAGAGTCTTGGTGGTTCCAAAATTCTTCCATTTAAGAATGATGGAGACCACTGTGTTCTTGGGGACCTTCAATGCTGCATAAATGTTTCGGTACCCTTCCCCAGATCTGTGCCTCGACACAGTCCTGTCAAGGTGCTCTAAGGGCAATTCCTTCAACCTAATGGCTTGTTTTCTTGCTCTGACATGCACTGTTAACTGTGGGACCCTATATTGACAGGTGTGTGCCTTTCCAAATCATGTCCAATCAATTAAATTTACCACAGGTAAACTCCAATCAAGTTTTAGAAACATCTCATGGATGATCAATGGAAACAGGATGCATCTGACCTCAATGTTGAGTCTCATAGCAAAGGATCTGAATACTTATGTCAATAAGGTATTTCAGTTAACACATTTTGTAAAAATGTCTAAAAACCAGTTTTTGCTTAGTAATTATGGGGTGTTGTGTGTAGATTGCTGAGGATTTTTTTTATGTAATCTATTTTAGAACAAGGCTGTTACGTAACAAAATGTGGAAAAAGTCAATGGGTCTGAATACTTTCCGAAGGCCCTGTATGTAGGGGTAAAGTGACTAGACAACAGGATAGATAATAAACAATAGCAGCAGCTTATGTGAGGAGTCAAAACAGTTAGTGCAAAACGACCAATGCAGCTAGTCTAGCTTGGTATTTAGTTAGCTATGCTACTAATTCTATTAGCAGTGAGGAAGACTAATAAGGAGGGCTAGATATGTAACTGGCAAGAATGTGTAATATTACAATAATATTTTATGGTAATAATTCAAGTAGTATTTCAAAAATACTTTCTACCCTAATGATAAAATGCTAATTTGCATGATTTATTTGGAGAATGATTAACACAGCTTTTCAAAATCTACTAACAGAATAAAATATTTAAAAATGTATCAATACAAAAAAGAAAACAGGGGGCAGGAAAATTTAGAAGTGAGGGACATAAGAAAAAAGGAGCTACCTGGAAATATAAGACAAACTCTGAGCCTCTAGAAAATTGATGCATTTTTTGTACAACAGGAGATTATCAATGGGAAAGAGATGGCACTTGACTTTACTACGAAATTGTTTAGCCAACAGTGGCTGTGCTGGAGAACCGGGGACACCATGCGTAGGACTGGTGCCATGAAGCCGGCTCAGCACATTTGGTCTCCAGTGCGTCTCCTCGGGCCGGGGTACATGGCACCAGTCCTACGCATGGTGTCCCCGGTTCTCCAGCACAGCCACTGTTGGCTAAACAATTTCGTAGTAAAGTCAAGTGCCATCTCTTTCCCATTGATAATCTCTGTTGTTCGATGCCCACTCTAGCCCGGCCGATGCGAGGCGCTGTGCTGTAACGCACCGGGCTATGCCTGCGCACCGGTGCACTATGCGTGTGCCTCACGACATAACACGGTGCCAGCCCGGTCCACCTCTCTCCACGATAAGCATGGGGAGTTGGCTCAAGTCTCCTACCTGACTTAGCCACACTCCCCATGTGCCCCCCCAAGAAGTTTTTGGGCTGCCTCTCGTCCCAGCCGCGCTCCTCACACCACCGCCGCTCAGCTTTAGCTGCCTCCAGCTCTGCCTTGGGGCGGCGATATTCCCAAGCCTGTGCCCAGGGTCCCTTGCCTTCCAAAATCTCCTCCCATGTCCATGAGTCTTGAGATTTCTGCTGATTTCTGTAACGAAATTCCTCTTCTTCAGAGGAGGAGCAGCAAGGATCAGATCAATGTGCAGCGTGGTAAGTGTCCATAATGATATATTTAATAAATCAACTGAACAAAACAAACAAAAGTCCCGTATGGTGAAAACACTAACACAGGATACAACCACCCAGAAAACACAATAGAAAACAGGCTCCCTAAATACGGCTCCCAATCAGAGACAACGACTGACACCTGCCTCTGATTGAGAACCATACTAGGCCAAACACATAGAAATATAACAACAGAACAAAACATAGAAAAACAACATAAAATGCCGACCCCGACTCACGCTCTGACCAACTAAAATTAAGACATAAAAAAGGAACTAAGGTCAGAACGCGACAGATATGCCATCCAACTCCCACACAATGTGCAAAAGCCATGGAAGCAGGCGGGCATGAACATAGAGCTTAATAATAAATAATCATGGGTGAAGGAAAAACAAGAAAAAAGAGTGATACGTGAAAGAGAGGGAAAAAACAATAATCTAAAATGCGGAAGGATGGAAGGATGCTTTAAAGGATTGTATGGGGTCTGTATGGGGTCCTTGATGATGCTGCATGCCTTCATCGAGTCCCTTTTTGAGTAGATGTCCTGGATGGGTGGGAGAGGACCCAGGGCGTCATGCCAAATGTCTTCCGCCACCTTAGGGAGTAGAGATGCTGTTCCGCCCTCTTGACAAGAGTGGTGGTTGGTCCACGACAAGTCCTCAGTGATGTGCATCCCTAAACATGTAGAACTCGTGATTCTCTACTGCAGTCTCATTGATATGGACTCATCGTTGTTGGTTATCAGGCCTACAACCGTGGTGTCGTCAGCAAACTTGATGGAGTTGGTGTCGTGCAAAGCCACGTGGCCGTGGGTGAACAGGGCATTCAGCATAGGACTGAGGACCTGGGGGCCCATGTGTTAAGAGTCAGTGTGGAGGACGTGTTGTTGCCAATCCTCACAGCTTGGAAGTCAGGAAGTCAGGAAGTCCAGGATCTAGTTTCAGAGGGTTGTGTCCAGACCCAGATAACTTTCAACAGGGGTGTTAAACCTGATTTAAACATTTTGAGAGACAGGTGTTATAAGAGGATCTGTTCTACATTGGCAGGGTTCAGAGTACTTAAGCCCCTCGCTTCAACTCACATCTGGAATTGTATTCTCCTGAACACTTACAGAGACAATTCAGCAGGCTATACAACTTTTTCAATGGGATTCTCCAATTAATTAGAAACATTATTAAAGCAAATGCATATGTACATCAGGGATGGGCAACTTTGGAGGGGGTGGAGCCCACAAAAAAACTGAATTTATCATGAGCCGCAGCAGTGGCTCGTGTGACTGTGTATCCACATCCATACCCCCAACCTTGCGAGCAAAACATTTTAGCTGTCCCTGTCGTGACAACGCAGAGAACAATTTAATGTTTTAAAGTTAATTTCCTGCAATTCTGTACATTTTGCCACAGAGCGTAGAGAAAATGTTGCAGTTTTAAAGCAAGTTTGCTGCAATTCTACACATTTTGCTGTGGGCTGCAGAGAAGATATAGAAATTGTATAACTAATTTCATGCAATTCTATTTATTTTGCCATGTGGCGGGGAGAAAAATGTGCAGTTTTTCAGGTAATTTCCTGCAATTCTACACATTTTGCCATAGGGTGTAGGACTTTTTTAATATGATAACTGATGATCAATGGGCCCCACCACGGTTGGTAATTCCACCATGCTTAAAAGTTTAGATCACTGGCTGCTAGACTAATTTTACCAATCTACAAAAAAAATTGCTGACATGGGCTACTTGAGTGACTGCTGATGTACAACCCAATTTCTAAATTGCACCTTGTGTATTCTATTATTCTAACCTTCAACCGTAAATTGAGACCCCGACTGAGTTCCTATTTTATTTGCATAAAACATATACAGTACCAGTCAAATGTTTGAACACACCTACTCATTCAAGGGTTTTTCTTTATTTTTTAAAACTATTCTACGTTGTAGAATAATAGTGAAGACATTAAACGATGAAATAACATACGGAATCATGTAGTAACCAAAACAATCTTAAACAAATAAAAATACATTTGAGATTCTTCAAAGTAGCCACCCTTTGCCTTAATGACAGCTTTGTACACTCTTGGCATTATTTTAACCAGCTTTATGAGGAAGTCACCTGGAATGCATTTCAATTAACAGGTGTGCCTTGTTAAAAGTAAAATGTCATTCCTTCTTACACTTCCACAATTGTTTACACACGTTTGCTGAATCTTTGGCCCATTTTCCCAAAACTCTAAACACAAAACGCAAAACTCTACAAATCTCTAGCAAAAGCAAACACTGTGGTCAAAACTGTTCTCTTTCCAAAATGTTTTTTTTTTGCATCAAAATAACACACAAATGCATCATATGAATAGAGCTGTCTACCAACCAACAACACACTGATGTGCTCAACACAAAACACTACTATGAATATCCCATCAGTAGGTTTATGCCTTTTGCATTTTCAGTGTTATACTGTAGCCGGTTGTAAAAGATTGTTACAGTAATGTATACCTACTCAAATATACAGGTTGGGCCGCTACACGGTTTAACTCTCTACCCAGCCTCCCTCACACTCAATCCATGGTTGAACACATGGTCAACCAATGTGGCCCTGATCTCATCCGAGACAACTGTCCTTCCTCATCCTCCTCTGACTCCCACTCCTTCACCTCTAGCTCTTGCTTCACCATTGACTTCCATTTTCCTCCAAAACAGGAGAGCTCATCTGTGGCCTTTTATAGCACTAAAGCTCTGATTGCTAAGTGAACAATTCATAAACTAGTGTTTACACCTGTGAGGAGTGGGAGTTGCAAATTGGTGTATAGAGCTTGGCAGAGATTTTAATTTTGAATGTTGTGCCTAATATAGATAACTGTGTGTAGTGTTTTGCAAAAAGTGTGTTATAGAATTGAAAACTGAGTGTAAAGCAGGAATAGTGCTTGCAATTTTGCAGACTTGATTTAGGGATTTGGTACATGAGTTTCAGGTTTCGGTAAATGCATTTCAAGTTCCAATTTTAGTGTGTAAACAATTGTGAAAAACTTTGTTTGAGCCAATCAGTTGGGTTGTGACAAGGTATACAGAAGATAGACTCAATAGCCTTGGTTTCTGTTGATGGAATTTATATGAATGACTAGAATAGTCCACCCTGAAGCCGTATAATCGTATGAGTATGAAATTGATTAGAATTATGTATAACCATAGTCTGTACAATATGTCTATAAACCTTATTTGAATAACAGACAGACTGTCTGAGCAAGATTCAGTGTCGACCTTGGCTGGGGCCACTGAGAGTACTTCCCAGGGTCTCCCTATCTTGAGGGAGAATGGGGAGTAAGTCTCCCGGAATCCCCTAATCTTTGTCGGCTAGGTAGCAGGACATTGTGTGCTAATGTTAGTGTGAATGTGTCTGCGTATGTTAGTGTGAATGTGTGTGCGTATGTTTGTGTGAATGTGTGTGCGGAAGAAGCCAGTATAAAATGAATTGTTTTTTACAACAGGCTAGTGTGCTCTCGTAAATAAACTTACTACCGTAGCTGGGCCTCCGTCTGATTCATTTCAACCAGTTTCTTACAAATTATGGGTTTCAGGCTGAGTAGTGAATTAAATTGGGTTTATGAACATTGAGAACATAATTCTCATATCAGTTTCTCAAATGACTGCCTCGCCTGGTTCACCAACTACTTCTTAGATAGAGTTCAGTGTGTCAAATCGGAGGGCCTGTTGTCTGGACCTCTGGCAGTCTCTATGGGGGTGCCACAGGGTTCAATTCTTGGGCTGACTCTTTTCTCGTATATCAATGATGTTGCACTTGCTGCTGGGGATTCTCTGATCCATCTCTACGCAGATGACCCCATTCTGTATACATCTGGCCCTTCTTTGGACACTATGTTAACAAACCTCCAAATGAGCTTGAATGCCGTACAACACTCCTTCCGTGGCCTCCAACTGCTTTTAAATGCAAGTAAAACTAAATGCATGATCTTCAACTGATTGCTGCCCGCACCCGTCCTCCCGACTAGCATCACTAGTCTGGACAGTTCTGACTTAGAATATGTGGACAACTCCAAATAGTTAGGTGTCTGGTTAGACTGTAAACTCTCCTTCCAGACTCACATCTCCAATCCAAAATTAAATCTAGCATCGGCTTCCTATTTCACAACAAAGCCTCTTTCACTCATGTTGCCAAACATACCATCGTAAAACTGACTATCCTACCGATCCTTGACTTCGGTGATGTCATTTACAAAATAACCTCCAACACTCTACTCAGCACACTGGATGTAGTCTATCACAGTGCCATCCGTTTTGTCATCAAAGCCCCATATACTACCCACCACCGCGACCTGTATGCTCTTGTTGGCTGGCCCTCGCTACATAATCGTCACAAAACCCACTGGCTCCAGTCTTTGCTAGGTAAAGCCCCACCTTATCTCAGCTCACTGGTCACCATAGCAACACCCACCCGTAGCACACGTTCCAGCAGGTATATTTCACTGGTCATCCACAAAGCCAACACCTGCTTTGACCGCCTTTCCTTCCAGTTCTCTGCTGCCAATGACTGTAACGAATTGCAATAATCAATGAAGCTGGAGACATATCTCCCTCTCTAACTTTAAGCATCAGCTGTCAGAGTAGCTTACCGATCACTGTACCTGTACACAACCAATCTGTAAATAGCACACCCAACTACCTCATCCCCATATTGTTATTTATCTTCTTGCTCTTTTGCACCCCAATATCTCTACTTGCACATCATCATCTGCACATCTATTACACCAGTGTTTAATGCTAAATTGTAATTATTTTGCCTCTATGGCCTGTTTATTGCCTTACCTCCATAATCTTATACATTTGCACACACTGTACATAGATTTTTCTATTGTGTTATTGACTGTACGTTTGTTTATGTGTAACTCTGGCTAGGTCGCAGTCGTAAATGCGAAGTTGTTCTCAACTGGCCTACCTGGTTAAATAAATATACAAATAAATAAATATCCCTATTTGGTAAAAGACGAAGTCCATATTATGGCAAGAACAGCTCAAATAAGCCAAGAGAAACGACAGTCCATCATTACTTTAAGACATGAAGGCCAGTCAATGCGGAAAAGTGCAGTCGCAAAAACCTTCAAACACCATGATGAAACTGGCTCTCATGATGACCGCCATAGGAAAGGAAGACCCAGAGTTACCTCTGCTGCAGAGGATAAGTTCATTAGAGTTACTAGCCTCAGAAATTGCAGCCCAAATAAATGCTTCACAAAGTTCAAGTAACAGACACATCTCAACATCAACTGTTCAGAGACTGCGTGAATCAGGTTTTCATGGTTGAATTGCTGCAAAGAAACCACTACTAAAGGACACCAATAATAAGATACTTGCTTAGGCCAAGAAACATGAGCAATGGACATTAGACAAGTGGAAATCTGTCCTTTTGAGATGTTTGGTTCCAACTGCCATGTCTTTGTGAGATGCAGAGTAGGTGAACGGATGATCTCCGCATGTGTGTTTCCCACCATGAAGCATGGAGGAGGAGGCGTGATGGTGCTTTGCTGGTGACACTGTCTGTGAATAATTTAGAATTCAAGGCACACTTAACCAGCATGTCTACCACAGCATTCTGCAGCGATACGCCATCCCATCTGCTTGGCGCTTAGTGGGATTATCGTTTGTGTTTCAACAGGACAATGACCCAACACACTTCCAGGCTCTGTAAGGGCTATTTGACCAAGAATGAGAGTGATGGAGTGCTGCATCAGATGACCTGGCCTCCACAATCACCCAACCTAAACCCAATTGAAATGGTTTGGGATGAGTTGGACAGGAGAGTGAAGGAAAAGCAGCTAACAAGTGTTCAGCATATGTGGGAACTCCTTCAAGACTGTTGGAAAAGCATTCCAGGTGAAGCTGGTTGAGAGAATGCCAAGCATGTGCAAAGCTGTCATGAAGGGTGGCTCCTTTGAAGAATCTCAAATCTCAAGTATATTTTTATTTGTTTTTACATTTTTTGGTAACTGCATGATTCCATATGTGTTATTTAATAGTTTTGATGTTTTCACTATTGTTCTACAATGTAGAAAATAGTAAAACATAAAGAAAAAGTAGGTGTAGTTGTCCAAACTTTTGACTGTAGTGTATATATTTTATATATATTGTTCCGCCGGCTAATCCCTGATGTACATGAACAATAATAAAATATTTTACCTGAAGCTTCCTACCATGTTACAAGTAGTAGCCTATCAGGATGACGATTAGTTAGAAAGTTGCATAGAACTGGTGAGAATAATTGATTTGCTTACAGCCACTGGATTCCAGTGCATAGTTTGAGGAAGGTGATGTGGAGGAACTGACAGAACATGCAGTGGAGGTAGCTCTTCGTTGTTATTCCAGAAGTCAGCGTTGAATCTTTAAAAAAGTGTGGTTCATTTCAATATCATAGAACAAGTCTTGTTTGTGCCTCTTTACTTATTATTTCTGCTCAAATAGGGATATAAAAATATATTCCACAATTAAGTTCATAATTTTGTTATTACCAGAATAAATCCTGGAGTGTACATTTTAGCATTGATAATCATTCATTTGTCTGCAATCTTTTTTAATATATCCAAATAACAATGTTGCTTCCTACCTTACTGTGGATTTCCTCCACCAGGAAAACATTTAGGTAAATATCCTATTCATTTAATTTCCTCTGTAGACAGAAAATAAAACCGGTGGAAAATGAACGGTTCACTGAATCGCTAGAATGAACTGTCTTGCTTGACCTGCTTGCATCCCATTTTAAAAGTGAACGTATTTGGAGCTCACAGTTGTGCCCGCGTAGTTCTTGGCGCCGTGTGATGTCAGACATACCAAACAGAAAAAGCTGTCAACTAGCTACATATGCATAACTCTCGCCCAATTAAGTGATGACATACTAAAACACCATATTACGGTTGTTACCAAGACATATTACAAATTCTTGTTATTATCAGAATTGTTTCCAACAGGTAATTTTGAGCTGTAATAATGTGTATCAATTTACCACCTCGCCAGTTTTAGTGCTAAAAAACGGAAATGAGTTGCCGCTAGTTCATTCAACCACTCTTATGGGGAAAAGTAATGCGAAAAACAGTGTTTTGGGATAAATGCCAAAAATTAGGTTCGAGTTTAACACACGGTTTATGAGAGCTTATGTTCTGTGTGATAATATCAGTCCGTTAACACTACCTTCATGAATTTACCGCTATCTTATTTTCGGTGTTTAAATTTTAAAAAACTGCATTATTTCCCCCTAGGCTTTGTCCAATGAACCATTGCGGAATTAGTGCCTACAAAAAGACGCCATTACGAGGACTATGGCTCTTTCGGGATGACGATATGTACTTTGACACTTTTGAGATTGGACTGCCCTCTTGTGGATTTTCTCAAATAATTTCAAGACAACACTCTTGACATCCTAGCAATAACGTAGACTACCGTAAAATTGCAACATTATATCATTACAGTATCTTGGGATCATTTTCCCGACTCTACGCGAGGTCATGGGCAGGTCACAGTAACTGGTCGACTTGTGCTTGTATCATAAAGGAGGGAAATGGTATAACCTTTTTGTAAAGTTGTCATAAGACAGACTTGCAAATAATGATGACAAATACATATTTACCCTCCGAAGTTATAGTGGTAGCCTATAGGTAATAGGCTTTACGCCTAAAACAACAAATGTATATGATGAATACCAATAAAATAAAGAGCATTATTATTCAAGACACCAAGTGGCATTTAATTCGAAATAAATATACATTTTTAGATTTTTTTTTAATGTCAATATTATTATTTTATTTTTTAACCTTTATTTAACTAGGTAAGTCAGTTAAGAACAAATTCTTATTTTCAATGACGGCCTAGGAACAGTGGGTTAACTGCCTGTTCAGGGGCAGAATGACAGATTTGTACCACGTCAGCTCAGGGATTCGAACTTGCAACCTTTTGGTTGCTAGTCCAATGCTCTAACCACTAGGCTACCCTGCACAATTATGCCCAAAATAACCCGTCTCAAGGTCATATTTTACTCAGACTTTACAGTTACAATTCACATTAACCTATCAAACACTTAAGCTATAATAAAGCAGGGAGACGTTATTTGAATGTAATTTTAATTTGATTTTGTCCCCTTATACTGAACAAACTTAATATCCTATATCACCACAGTGCTGATCTCAGCCTCAACCCCATGTTCAGGCTCATCCTCAGGGTGCAGTCTGCAGTATTTGTCAACCATGACATCCAGGTCATGCTTAACGTGAGAGTTTATGTGAAGCACAGCCAGACCCTTGCACCTGTGTTTGATAGGTGTGTCACTGAGATAAGTCTGCAGGCGTTTCCTGGATGTCTCAGAGCTGTTGCTGTCCTCCGGCATCAGGACAGGCAAGGTGGTCAGGACCTTCAGGAAGCAGTTGACGTTGGGGAAGAACTTGACGTCCGACAGCTGAAGTGTCTCGTGGATGGTGGAGGGCAGGCGGACCTCCTTGCTCCGGTGCTTCCATTTGATCTTCCAGCAATGCAGCTCAGCGGGCAGCGTGTCTGGGTTGGGGAGGTCCTTGCAGTACACATCTGCATGGTTCTCCTCTGAGGTGTTGAACTTCATCTGGCCCATGATGGCAGGGACCAGGGACAGGCACTTGAGGGCTTTGAGGTTGCTCTGGGAGAAGATGTCGTCCACCTCATCGATGACGCCACGGATCACAGGGACTGTCACGTACTCCTTGAAGTAAGTCTCTGGAGGGATCTCACCTGCGTCGGCCGAACGGTGCTTCCGGAGGAACAGACGAGGCACCTTCACTGGGATCTCCATGGTACCCGCCAGATTCACAGCTTCCTCAAACCAAAACTCATGGTAGACTTCAATGTTGTCGAAGACTTCATTCAGAGAGTGCAGGACGGCTGTTAGACTGTTGGCAGCGAAAAACACATCAAGGGCTTCCCCTTGCAGGTTTTTGCCAAAGGCTCGTGTGAAAGAAAGAGCGTTTTTCAGGATGACCAAGGTGACAATGAACTCAAAGTCAGCCAGGGTCTCTGCGATTGAGTAGGCGTCCCCAGTTATAGCATCAGGGAACTTGGCATTCTCATTGTCCCGAATGCAGTCCATGCACAGCAGGAGGGACTCAAGCAGGTCCACAGTCAGTTCAAACACGTTGTGCTGTTCTGTCCAGTTAGAGCTGCAGGCCTCCTTCAGCTCGGCTGCCTTCTCATCATTTTCTTGGTGGTAAACAGAGATGGCCTTCTCCAGCTCAGCCTGCAAAGAGCGAGACTGCTTAAAGAAGACATCAATCTTTCTCAGGGTTGCCATGACAACTTGCACGCTGGGGAAGGGAAGGCTGTTGGCCAGGTGGATATTCAGTGCGCAGGTGGAACAAGGAGTGTGCATTGCCATGGGGTACTTTACCATCAGTCCGACGGCCACAGCTTTCATCTTAGTGGCGAAGGTGCCGGTGGCTACATGGGCCTGGCCGCGGCAGTCCTCCATTCTCAGCCCCCACCCGTCTGTCACCTGGGTCTCCAGCTTCTCTACCAGTGAGGCCTCGTCCCCCTCGAATGGCAGAAAGTCCAAGAACTCCTCCCTGAGAGCATTGGACTGGTCTACAAACCGCAGAAAGAGAGGCAGGTGTCTCTCCCCAGCGAACTCCACCAGGTCCCCTGTGACCAGTGAGAAGAAGCGACTCTCTCTCACCTCCATGAGGACCTCCTCTCTGACAGTGCCCTCGCAGACTTCAAGGAGCTGGCTCTGCTGGGATGCGGAGAGGTACTCCACATTCACTGCTGTGGCCTCAAACCGCCTCCTCAGAGCCTCATCTCCAGCATTAATGCGGTACTCCAGTAAGGCCTGGAAATTACTGGGATCTCTCGCTACTCCTTCTGGGACATTGGTCTCCAATGGGATGTTCTGCTTTCCTAGCATGACAACGATCTCAAACAGAGACCTCAGGTAATCTCGGAAGTCCTTCTCCTCTGCGGACAGCTTGATTTCCTCCTCAGAGGCATCTTGACCCTCGGTTGCCTCAATGTCTTTCTTTGTGTGGAGCTGTTCAATGGAGGATGCCACTGCAAGTAAACACATTTTTTAAATTTGATATAAGTTAATGTTCAACAGGTGTATGGATACAACAATGCTTTTAAACAAAAACAATGCAACTTACATCTTCTCTCTTTAATTCTCCTTATGTCTTCTTCAGTCTGTTAAAACAATTATTTAAAACATAAGACAATGTTTATTATTAGACAATTTACTATTACATTGAAAATAGACCTACAGAAATGAAGCCAGCAAAATATTCCTTTTTGAAGCAACACTAGTATATAAAGTTCTTGCAAAAAAGAAAAGATATACCAATTCTTTGATCCGCTTGCGATGTCTGCTATGAGGATTTTTGAGGTGGCTTGTTAAATCAAATATGGTTGGAATAGCAGTATCCTTCAGTACTGTTCTGTAAGGGCTCTGAAAAACAATAATGAAGAAAAAACAAGTTATTCAAAACATGAATATCAAACCACAGCTCAAGACCTCTCTAATGTAAGATTATGATCATCTCTACAAAGAGAGATTGTTCAGTGAGGTAGGCATGTTTCAAACAAAGATCTTTGTGATTTGACACACACTTACTGTTTTACAAACCATAGCCGGGTCAAAGTGTTTGGCACACAGTCTGTAGTGTTTATTGAGTTGGTCTGATGTTTTTGCCTCCAGATCGGCCCGGCGACAGTTCTCAACCCAGAGCCTACATCTGAACAACACATATTAGGAGGGGTTAGTTGGCTTTTTGTTGATAGGCCTAGTTACCTAAAAACTATTAGTTTTAAATAATCAAGATGACTGAAATGACAATTAATTGTGTCTCCCGACCCCTCCTGTCTCAGCCTCCAGTATTTATGCTGCAGTAGTTTATGTGTCGGGGGGCTAGGGTCAGTCTGTTATATCTGGAGTATTTCTCGTCTTATCTGGTGTCCTGTGTGAATTTAAGTATGCTCTCTCTAATTCTCTCTCTCTGAGGACCTGAGCCCTAGGACTATGCCTCAGGACTACCTGGCCTGATGACTCCTTGCTGTCCCCAGTCCACCTGGCCGTGCTGCTCCTCCAGTTTCAACTGTTCTGCCTGCGGCTATGGAACCCTGACCTGTTCACCAGACATGCTACCTGTCCCAGACCTGCTGTTTTCAACTCTTTAGAGACAGCAGGAGCGGTAGAGATACTCTGAATGATCGGCTATGAAAAGCCAACTGACATTTACTCCTGAGGTGCTGACCTGTTGCACCCTCAACAACCACTGTGATTATTATTATTTGACCCTGCTAGTCATCTATGAACATTTGAACATCTTGGCCATGTTCTGTTATAATCTCCACCTGGCACAGCCAAAAGAGGACTGGCCACCCCTCATAGCCTGGTTCCGCTCTAAGTTTCTTCCTAGGTTCTGGCCTTTCTTGGGAGTTTTTCCTAGCCACCGTGCTTCTACACCTGCATTGAATTGATCATTTTTCTGTTTTAGTGCTGGGGTGGAACAAAAACCAGCATGCCCATTCACTCTCCAAGACCAGAGTTTGAGAACCATTAATTAAATGGTACCTGGGGTATATATTTCCCAATCGTTTCACTAGAGGTACGATGTATCGACACCATGAATGAAATGGGGGCTAACTTATCTTTACAGCTCCACACACACCACATACCCCGCTGCAAGTGTGCAGGCTAACTAGCTAGCCATTTTCCATATACTAAAGTTAGCTTTGATGACTAGCGTGCTACTGAACACAACATAGCTATATTTAGCCAGCTATAGAATAATTAATTACTCCCCGAGAAAAGTAGGGGTTCATATTGTGATGATCAAACTTTGTAATACCTTTCTGGATCTCTTGGAAACCTGAAAAAAGCCAAATCGGATTGAGTGCTCTTTCTGGTGCAATTTGGAGCCGCGCAAAAATTGGGCATTGTGAATAAACGTGTACTCAATTTCAAATCAATTTAGTATTTAGAAATATGTTTTAGGTTTAAAAAATGTCAATTACACAAGCTAGCTACCTGTTACTTTTAAATTAACCTAACAAAACGCGCAACAGTGCTAAGCGTGGCCTGGAGGATTCATCAGAGGAGAAAAAGGAAACCGAACTGCTTCCATTCCACAAAAAAAAAAAATATGTCACGTCACGTGCTCATTGGCGTTCTCTCTAAGCACAGATCCAAAATCAGTTCTAACGGACAAGAATTCTACATTTACATTGTAAGGGTTAAAATGCAAAACTTACCTAGGATCAGCCTAAAACCCGTGAACAGAGGCTTGCAGATGGCCGCTCTGTCTTATTACGCTAATGATTTGGTTACACTCGAAATAGAGGTGCCCCAAATGGCAAAAATATACATGGTTTGTCATGGCAATTGGACATACAATGCGAAATATAGTACATTTTAAACTGCTACAGGTCAGGCTCATAAAAAAAGACAATACAGACGTGCTTCGATAAAAGCGTGAATAAATTAAAAACATGTGACGATAATGTTTAATCTGGCTCGTTGGTCTAGGGGTATGATTCTCGCTTAGGGTGCGAGAGGTCCCGGGTTCAAATCCCGGACGAGCCCATTTTTAATGTCTGCAATTAAATAAGGGTCAACGTTGTGGATGGAATCATGGCGACTTCTCTATACATTTGCACGAGTTGGAAAATTATACTCGCGGAGTGAAAAGGCTATTGCTAAATCTCTGTAATTTCACCAAATTAACTATTTTTACGACGTTGTTGCTATGGTACAACATTCCATCTACCGTTGCTCTCCAAATTTAAAAAGGTGGGCTCGTCCGGGATTTGAACCCGGGACCTCTCGCACCCGAAGCGAGAATCATACCCCTAGACCAACGAGCCACGTCATAGAAAAAGCCGATCAACATTCTTATCAAGTAAATTACAGTTGATTTCTCTCATCATTTGGCAAGATTAGCGACAAATCACGTTCATAAGGTATTTTCAAACAACATACTCTATAATACTACTCATCTAAAGCTCATCTACACCCACTACATATAGCTTGCTGTTGTGTATTATTCAAGAATCATTCAGGCTTTTTCCCCAACACTAGTACTATACAGTCTTGATTTGTGCTAAACCGAGTTAATCAATGAGTTTGAATTATAATAATAGTCTACACAAAGGAGTTATGAGGTTAAACAGTTATTGAGCACAAAATTGGCCACCATCGAGGTCATTTATTTGGTATTTGTGGTGGTAATAGCATTGGTACAAGACAGTGTATTCCTGGAAGAAATACACACTGGTGTGTGTAAAGAAGTGTAGAGGAACAGAGGCTCACAACAGTTCAATTAACTTCTTTTTATATATCATACATAAGACGGTCTTAATATAATACAAAGGGCATTGTCATATACACAGCAAAGTCTTGACTAGATCTTACAATCTGTGGATACATGGACTTATCCTTTTCTCCATGCTGTTCAGTTTTATAGTGCATGTACAAAAAATGTTATAAAATGTGAAATCAAAAATTGAAGGAAAATATATTCAAATTAAAATCAGAGGACTTGGGCTTCTTTAGGGTGAGGATATGTCAACAAGTACTCAAACATATGTGTGAAACCCACAAACACAACAGCTTTATTGAAAATGGAACCACTTTTCCCCCCACATGTGCTTTTCATACAACCAAAAAGTAAAGTTTGTGGATGTACATGCACTTACAATATACCCTGTGAAAATTAAGGTTTGAAGATCTAGCTTTCCCTGTTTGATTCAAACCCTACCTCATAGTGTTGTCCTGATGTAGTCAAGTACCTCTGCCCAGAGGCCACGTTACACCACTGACTAAGAAAACAGATCTTGCCCACTGAACGGTCACCAAATTGACAAACATAATCAACATACCAGCAGGAGCAAGGTAGTGAGTTCTATACTTCCTTTATTAAAAAAATATAAATATATACATAAATTCTATTTCCACTATTAAAAAGGGGCTGCATTTCATGACAACTGCTCTAGATCAGAGGTCAATCAGCATGATCTGAAACAGGCTCACACTTAAGAGGTTTTTTAAATCTTTATTTTGGAATGTTTAGTACCAGTATGAGTGTCAGCAAAACCACTGGCAGTTTCTGAGTCTCAAAAATCATGGAGGGGTATGAAAAATGATTGTGATTATAACCTAAAACATTCAGATAAAATTTAAATATCATTACAGGTAGCTTTACATTTGAGCTTGTGGTTATACCAAACATGATTTTTCCTTGTGATGGTCTCCCCACTGAACTATGATGACAATAGAAGTGTCCTGCGGTCTGCGTGTAACTAAGAAGGCTGTTATGAGCAGGACTTTGGTCTAGTTACTTTCCAGAGAGAAAAAAAAGAAAAGAAAAGCATGAAAAAAAAGCACTTCAAAATCCCTGATATAAAATAAAATGAACGAAAAATGCCTTTACTAACGGTAGAGTTCTAGGGACATGCATGTCTGCCAAAATTGAGCACACATGCTCAGGACATTAGCAAGAGGGCTGACTGGTACCCTTCCAATTTGAATTGGACCAAGCTCACAAGGAGGCGTACTTCCAAATCACTTAGAAAATCAGATTTACTGCAATTGTCTACACTGCCAGGGTAATGAGACTACAATAGTCTTGAGTTTTATGGCAGTAGCTAGCATGTTGCCAAATTATGTATGAAAGGCAGCAAAACCCTTTAAAAATAGTATAAGTGGGAGAAATGCAGAAACAGAATACAGTGGTCTACATTGAACCATCAGCTTTTAATTCTGCTACTCTGGAGCCTGCAGAGTAACTACCAATGTCTCAAAACATACCAAGGTTAAAAGAGACCCCCAAAAATAATCTACCAATTAATATGGAAACAGGTTTGGAAAAACATTGCAACCAAATCTGCTTAGAATATACGGTAGTTAACAGTTGTTGAATTGAACGGTTTCCAGTTTTGCTAAAGCAATATATTGCAGCGGTTTTGTACTGACGTTAAAATAAGATCTTGATAAACTGAGTCAAAATTGGTGAACTGCTACATTATTGGTTACAGACACCTAATATGCTATAAAACTGCTTTGGTATAAAAAAAAAATATATCCAAAGGGAAAATAAATTCTTGTAAAATTCACAGCATAATTTGAGGAGAAAGAAAGGCAGTCACTTAACTAATTTCTCTCTTCAGTTTCCATGTTTAAGATAGACATTTGTGCAGGTGTTCAGATGAGGAACTACATGCAAACGGGGAAAAAAGGGAGAAAAAAAAACTGGATGTTAATTTTTTTTTTAACCACAAAATCCTTAATCTGTGAACAAGATTTGAAGGAAGTAAGGTTTAGGAGATTGGTGTGTACAAGACCCTGTAATGTGGGGCCCCATAGATGAGAAATCTTTGTAGAGAAAGGCCTCAAATCTTCATTCTTAAATGACCCTTTTCTATAATTTTTATTCTCCTTAAACAATTAAGGGCTGTCTACAGATAAAAATAGAGGAAAGCCATCTTAATTCAAATGATATCCAGCTCCGACCCATTCCAAGTCCATGAGTCGTAAGGCCAAAAGGTTATCTGAGAACCAGCCACTGACTGAACCAGTCTTCCTCACGCTGGGCCGGACCCTTTTCTTCTTCAGAGCCCATCTGCTCTCTCGTCTGTGCCAGGCCAGGGCCAGCTCATCAGGCCCCCAGGTGGGCAGCACTCCTGCCTGACAGCTTTCACCTGCAGGGTATCCCCTCCACTGTCTGGGCCAGCGCACACTAGAGGAACTCCACTGCTATGTGCTCCCCTCTCACAGAGTTACACAATACCGACAGACAACACGAAATATCACCGCAAACACCTTCCTCCTGGTCAAGCTAAAGGTTTTAAAAGCAGCTCTTCTGTGAAAATTCACTTTAAAAAAGGGTAAAACAATCATCAACCTGTGGAAGAAAAATGTCAGAAATTCCAGTTTGAAATAAGAGGATGTGTTAGCATTTCATTAGACAGCTACCTGTAAAACTGCTTCTAACTTTATCCCCAAATGCTCACCAGAAGATTTTGCCACGTAATACCAGATGGTGGTTATTTGTTACATGAATTTTGTGAAATGGCAGATGAATGTCTCAATTTTACTATGCTTATTCTGCAACATTATCATGTGCCTAATGATTGCAAAAAGAAAAATGACAGATATCACATATTCTTTTAACAAAGGTTCTTCTCTGTAGTAGCGGTTCAGCGATATCTCCCTTCTGACGTGAGCAGCTTTTGATCGACACACCTGTTGTAAAAAACACCACCTTAAAAATGACGCACAGGGGGAACACGCAGCCAAATGTCAGTGCAGTCACGAGCTGGCCATGGAACTCTGCTGCACACACACTCCAGTCATGGGAGACTCCTCCCGGTCCATGCCCTGCCTCATGCCCAGGTGGCCCTCTGGTAGGTAGTGAGACGGCCCCGTGTTTGTGCCCATGGGGTACACTGGGTGGGCAGCCATGCCCGTCTCCTGCCTGGGGTTCGAGAAGGCGCCCATCCCCATGCTCAGCCCGCCATGATGCCCAAAAGGCAGGTGGCGGAGCTGGTAGGCCTGGTTACCGTGATTCCCAGTGGAAGAGGAAGATGTGGAGGAAGAGGAGGCAGAGGAAGACAGGGAGGTCATGGACAGATGGCCATGCACCACCTCCATGGAGTCTTGTGTGGAGGAGCTGTGTGTGGGGGAGGTGTAGTGCCGCGGGCGGGGCCGTGTGGCCATCACCTGCCCGTGGTGATGATGGGGGTGCAGGGCCTTGGGGTGCTGAGGGGGGACGTGGAAGGTGGTCTCCTGGACTGGGTGGGTCTCTCCGGCCACCGGCTCCGGTCCGACCCCACCTCCCCACACCAATGGGGGAGGGTAAGGCTTTCTTGCCTGTCAGTGGACCACAGAGAAATCAATTAATGTCTCTCGTACAAGCTCCGACTTTGCTGATCGCTACTTTGAGGAAAAATGTACTTACTATGACTGATGTGGTTGTCCCACCTAGCTATCTTAAGATGAATGCATTAACTAAGTTGCACTAGTTAAGAGCATCTGCTAAAATGACTAAAATATGAAATGCTCATTGGGAAAAAATACAATTAAATTCCCAGTGCATTTAATCACACGTTAATAATATTGACTACATTAGGACTTACAACAGGTTGTCTATTGATTAATTAGCTTATTCAAATGAATGACAAAGACATGTCACCTGTGGACAGAGGGTGTCACCGTCGATGGCTGGCATCACTGCCCCAAAGTGCCCTCCACTGTGTAGGTGGTGATGGGTGGGGTCTGACCTCGCTCTACCACTGGTACTTGTCCCAGACGACCCTCCTGCAAGAGAAGTGGGCACAACCCCAGCCCATCACACTCAAAGACAATGCAAAAATGACTGAACATAGAAAAGGTTGAAAATACTTTAAGCACGACCATCGGTTTGGTTTCCCACCAGTGCACTGAAAAACCGAGACATGAGTCCACAACCGCAATATTTAGAGGAGAGAAAGAGAGTCGAGTGAGCCAGGGAGTGTTACCTGAGCTGGAAGAGGTGCTGGAGGTGGTTCCAGAGGACTGGGACTGCTCCAGCGCTGGGCTGGTCGACACGCTGCTGCTCGTGTTGGTCCCCTCGTCTGCAGTCTTCTTGAAGAAGCTGTGCTGCAGGGCGTAGTAGGGCTGGATGCGGCTCTTCGGGTCATAGTCCAACATCCGAAGGATCAGGTCCTTGAACTTCAAATAGTCAGCAACAGCATGGCCAGACTCCCCCGCCCGCCGGCCACCTGGACCACCGGCCTCTACACCCAGGATGGAGTGGAGCTTCCGAGAGGCTGGAGGCTTATACTGCTCAGAGGAGAGACGAGGGGGAGAGACAGGAAGGGGTTGTCAGGTACTTGAAACTGAATACACAACACTACCAAAAGCCAATGTTAGGACATCAGATTGAGAAGGGAACTACAGCACTCACCCTTTTGCCATCTTTGGTCTTCTTAACGCTCCATGTGCCATCCGATAGCTTCTCAAAGAACTTCCTGGCTTTTGGGGCTAGGTCCATAATGTGATTGGGGGGGATACCAAGAACTTCAACTATCTTATTCATCTGGTCCACCTGAGAATTATAGAACAGAACAAAATATTGCCATGGATTAAATGTTTAATTGCCGGTATCAAATTTATTCACTCAAAGTTAGCTATATTTAAAACAACCTCTAGCTAGTCAGTCAAGCACACTGTACCTCGTTGGCTCCACTGAAGAGGGGCTCTCCAGTGTGCATCTCCACCAGGATGCAGCCAAGGGACCACATGTCAATGGCCAGGTCATAGGGCATGCCCAGCAGCACCTCTGGGGAGCGGTAAAAACGACTCTGAATGTACTGGTATATCTGAGGAAGGAGAAAGAGTAAATCACAACCCATTCTTAATCGATATCGTTACAGATATCAGCATTACAAAAATCTTGAAAACAGAACATATGGCAGAGGTATACAGAACATACGCAAAAAATTAGACTTGTGCAAGTAGCAAAGTTAAACTCTTTTGGACCAAGACAATAAGTAATAGATTAGCATACCCTCTGTCCCAGTTGGCAGGAGCTGCCAAAGTCCACTATCTTGATGGCACTCCTCTTGGGGTTGCACAGCAGGATGTTCTCTGGCTTCAGGTCACAGTGGATGATGCTGAGCTCGGGCGTGGCCAGGAACAACAGCGCAGTGCAAAGCTGCTGAGCAAACTTCCTGGTCAGGTTGAGAGAGACACCGCGGAAGTTGGTGTTTCGCAGCAGGTCGTACAGGTTGTATGAGAGCATCTCAAACACCAGGCAGAGGTGGTTCCGGAACATGAAGTGACGTTTCAGGTGAACTACATGACAGGAGAAATAGTGTCAGTCAGGTGTGGCTGATACACATACGAGATTAGTGTAAAACATGATGGCTTGGACAACAGACAAGCACTAGAGTGCATTACCTATGTAGTATTTCATCTCGGTGTCATGTTTGTTCATGAGCTCTAGGAGGCGCACTTCAATCTGGGCTTGATTGAGAAAAGCTTTCTTGTTCTTGATGATCTTGATTGCAACCCACTCCTGCTCTACACGGTCATAAGCTTTTACAACCTACAGCAATCCAAAAGAGAAAAAACACCAACATTTTCTTATGTTTTAATCACACAAGCTGCCCAAGTTCTCAAAATGAGAGCAATTTCCAAAGTTGATCATGGGAATAATGTTGATAATCATTTATAAAAAAGTATACCTGTCCAAATGACCCTTTGCCTATCAAGGAGTCAATCTCATAGCGATCCATCCACTTCTCCCCATTCTTGACAATGTAATCGTAGTTGTCATCGTCGTAGCCATCATTGAAGACCTTCCTCTCTTTCTTGTGACTGGAGTCTTCACCCTGACCCGTTTGGTGCCGCCGCTTCTTTTTTGCATAATACACCTAAAGTCCAGGAAATAACCCAAATACAGACATGAGCATATGTACTTCTTGATCTAACTGAGAATATTACAAATATTATTAACTTGCATTGTTTGTTACTATATCTGCAATTCAAACACTCAAATATGAAATGTTGTGACAATTGCAGTATATTGAACAGCAGAAACCAGTCTCACCTCATTGATCTGTTTATAGGTTTTGATAAGGTCTATAGAGAGCTTCCGCAGGGGAGCCAAAGTAGGGTCACGAAAGCACTGGGGCATGTGCCTCTGTAACAACAAATCACAAAAGAAATCATGATCAACACAAAAAATTATTCTTACATTTAGCAATCGAAATGAAAGACTAGTTAAAGTTCTGATTTCTATTGGGCACGTGTGTGCATTAAAAAGTCTATGATTCTGTACATTTTTGAACACTTGTATCTGTAACAAATTGAAAGGTTTCTGTGTTGCTTGTATACCGGGTTGGCAGTGAGCTGTTGCGTTTGGTCGCTGTACGGTAGGACCGCAGCAGTTTGGTCAGTGCTCGGCTGGTGGCGGTCACTGTACTGCTGGTGCGTATGGGGCATTGGAGCAGCCATCTGAAGACCAGCAGCGTGGAAAGAAAAAGAGGGCGCCAGCCGGACGGACGAAGGTTTGCATGCTGAAGTCTCTCCTCCTGAAAGAAATAAACATTGACATGAATTAACACTGAAATTGTAAAATATATATATATATATATATACATACACATTATACAAACTTCCCCTGAAGTAGTGACAACTCAATTAAAAATTTCAGACTGATCTGTCAATGGAAGGTTTCCCGCCTTGACAAACTGATCTAAAATAGCACTTCAAGAGGCCTAGAATTGGAAGACACTTTAGCACACTGACCTTTAACCCTTACAATGCAGTATGCATCTCAATGATTATCTAAAATGGGATGTTGATAAATTCAAACTATTATTTAACTAGGCATGGGTGATAAATTCTAACGAACATGTTACGGTCAGTGTAATTTACCTCATACATTGACATGAGTAGGAAGACATAGTGTCATGTATTACTGTTAAATAGTCCTATTATTCAAATTATATATGGTATGTTTGTTGTATTAGCATCCATGAGGGCCCCTTTGTATCAAATGGAAGTTATTGGCTTACACTAGTAATAATACAAAATATCTGTGTACTTGTACATTGTGTAAAGGCTTAAAAAACACGCGCACACATAAAAAAACATGCTCATATGGTAAAGAAAATAGGCATTTATCTTTTTATTAGCCTTTTTTGTGTGGGGGGGTGCTGTAGAATATGTAATTTTAAATCAGGAATAAAAATGAAATACCAATACACCCTGGGAAGTAAATCATCCGTCTCTTTATGCGAAAAGGAATCAGAAAATTATTACGTTGCTTGTTCATCTATCAGCATCTCTCACCAGACAACACAATTCACCAGCGCTACACAGTAACCACTATTCAGAATCCCAGCAACAGCACCTAATTAGCATAGCCTATCACCACAGAGATACAGCGTGATTTGGCAAGCCCATCAACGCACAGGCCAATCACAACGCAGTATGCAAATAACCTACTTTTGTTGCCAGGGCAGAGCAGCTCCCATTTTCCAATGAGAAACCAAGAAATAAACAAGAAATAAAATTGAACTTTGGCACACTTAGAGGCCGCTTTCAGCACACTAGAGCCTGGCAGCAAAATAGCAGCACAGCCCAAAACCTGCACTCCATCTGAGAGCACTAGAGACAGAGCTGACCCAGCTGTGGAGGAACAAATATATCCAGACAGATAGATATTATTAGGAAAACATTTGAAATAAAAATGTACAGTAGGTAGTGCAGGAAAATCCAGTTTAGAATTATACAATTGTAATATGCAATTTCTGACATGTCATACTTAAGAATACCTAATACATGTTTTATTATTGTATCACTGATTGTTGGGTGACCTCAGAATCGGACAAAACAATATGGTAGCCTATTCTAACCCTACTACTTAATCACGATAAGTAGTACAGTACCATACTTTATAAATTGTGACATATGTATAATATTGTACATTTAATATTATATATGCCTTCATATAATTATATCTGGGGCTGGTCAGTTCACACTTGTCCTTTGTGTAACTGTTCTACAATGCTTGCCAGTTGTTCAAGCACACTTCCAAGCTCACTAAATGCAAAATACTAGTCTAAGGATGACTGGCATTTCTTTCTTTCTTCTCCACTTTCTTGGCTGACATCTTGAGGTGCACCATGATTCTATTTTAAACTTCACTCCATTTCATGTAATCCCAATTCCAAATTGTAAACTTAATAATGCAACCAAAATTCCAGGGAGAATGCACTGTAATGGTCGAGAGGAACACGACAAGGCAGTGGTAATCAAGAATTTAAAGTCTGAATTTGAACATGTGGAAAGTCTAATAAATAATATAAATCTACTGTGACTGACATAATTTATGGTGGAAATGTCTTCATCATGTGCAATTTGCTTTGCACCGACAGACAACTGAAAGTTGTTTTGAAGTAAGCAGGTAATTTATTTAATAATTTAAGTATTATGTTTCATGTATATTTCTGATTGACAAGATATGGTTAGGCTGTGGGGGGGGGGGGGGGGGGGTGCCTCCTCCCCACAAAAGAGAAAATATGTCAGTTATTGCAGCTAACCTGGATGCATCGTCTCCTGTAAAATTTCATATCATCCTGGAAGGAGAGTCCAGCAGCAAACCACAACCCACTATAAAGAACAAAAAGGAGATAAGTATCATTCATTGACTGTGCATTTTAGGTGGGATCTACTTTCCAAAAGCACAAAAACTTGACAGAAAAAAAAGAGGGAGGAAAACAAAAAACTACTGGATAGTAAAATGCACATATTTTGTAACTTTAGAAAACTATAATCACTCCAACAATCACCATTTCCCAGTCAGTCTGGTTAATCTCAGTGAACCAATGATTCTCAACATACCTAACATAATTAACCTTATAAAGCTATGATGTATGAGGCTGCAAGAACAGTTCAGAAACATGGTTTCACACCAAAAAAAACAGGTGCAATCCGAACAAGCAGGTCAAATCAGCTTCACCATTGTTGTGACCTGGTAACATTAGAGATCTCCTCTCAGAATGTCTTTAGTCACTTGCAAAGTTCTGGAGTTTCATTTAACTTTATATACAAATGTCATGAAGATGAACCAAATGACTCAACAGCAACTTGCTAATAAAATATGACATTTATAGACATTGAGCTTAAGTAGTTTTAGTGTGGGAATGCTTGCTAAATATGATATGCAGTACAAGCCCACATTGCAACGCAAAAGTGTTTTGAACACAAACTGTAGACCATTTAAATTATTCAGAACGGTGCATATAAAGTAAAGATAATGCTTCCAACTGTACCACTAAAGATAACCAAGGTAATTGCTTGTGAAGCATAAACGATCGAAACATCCCGTTTTCAGGACGTCTTCTGAACAGTTACTTTCCTGACTATTGAGTTTAAGCATGAACACAGGCCTATCTACATGGATATAGTTTTAATTCGAATTTTAAGTGTTGTATGTAACTTTATATCTAACTGACTACCCTATAACATTTTTTATTTATTAAAACGATTCAGTTTTGTTACATACTTGCACTCAAAACGGCTTGTCATCAATTCAAAATAAGGAATTGTTAACTGTTAGCTAGCTACTCACAGGTGATGGAGTATATCTCGCCATGGTTGGAATTTCGAAAGCAAATCATCAGTTTAGTTAAGCCTTCTCAAGAGCAGTTATGTCAGTGGCAGTCTGGCTTCGTCTACAATGACAAATACTACATAGCTAGCTTACTCATGAGCTAACGTTACCCTTCTAGCTTTGGTACGTTAAGGCAAGCAATCCGTTTCTTCTCGCCAGTGATTGCAGTGACGACGTCTTCTGCGAGCGAGCTGTATGGGCCTAACGTTAGCTTACTAGCCAGCTTCGTTAGATGACCAGTTGGCGAGTTTGTTATTGGCTTGCTAGTTAACTATTAGGGCCCATAACCAGCGTTAACTGGCTAACGATCGTATACTCGAACGTTCGCTACCACGTTATCTTGCCCCCAACTTTCTAACAGGTTAACGTAAGATAGCTACGGTAGTTAACGCGTCAGCGTTGCTTGCCCATAAATACTTAACGTTAGCTACTGTTAGCTAGCTATTAATTTACGTTAACACTGACGTAACGTTAACCGATAGATAATATTAGCTAACGTTAGTTACAACTAAAGGGAAATGCTGTTAGATTGTTTTTATCTAACTAGCTAGGTTAAAAAACATGTTAGGTGTAGCTAGATCCAGAGCGCTAACGTTAGCTAGCGAATCTGTACTGGCTAATGTTAGCAACATTCTTACGACATCCGGCCAATGCAATGGTTGCTGCTGATCGTTTGCTAGATGACCGTAAGTTACATTAGCTAATTACCACCCCATGTAACGTTATCTACCTTTTTTTACACAACACACAGTCAGCTTCATACACGGGCTCACCTCTGATGGCACGATCTTCATTTAAAGTCAATTAACCTGTATGATAGGGCAACTTATCCAGCTTGAGCTTCTCCGCCCCCACTGTCGTCGGCTAAGTTAAGTCAGTCACAGTCAACCTAATTCACGAAACGCGAAGGTGAAAAGTCTTCTCCACTAGCAAACCAAGTTAAAAAAAAATGGCCATCCAAGTAAAACTTCTTGACGATCAAATGCGTCCCCAACCAACACAATTAGTTATCCACCCAACTTCGACGAACACCAGCTGACGACTAGCGCCAGCTAGCTATCTAGTTGACTAAACGAACGTGGCTACTATTAACTAGCGAAGGTTAGCTAACAATATTCTGTAGCTATGAATTCAACTGCAAAAGGTAGCTACATTCAAATTGTTCTGTTTTCTTTGAAGCTCACCACCGGAAACATGGACGTAGGAAACCATAACGAAAAATAATGAAGACCCAAAAATATGAAACCAATATCATGCCCTAAGATACACGCTTATTTTTGGACAAAATGTTTTATGTCAATTTTCACAAAATGGCGCGCGTCCCAAACCTGCGCAGTGAACCGGCCCGGTAGACCAGAGACGCTGCCAACTATAAGTGCGGCTCCCACTAGATATATTAACTATGCTAAATCATTTGCCTTTTACTTGTCCTAATCCGATACATTCGACGCATCGTTTTCAACACAAATGTTAATAGTATATCCAGTGATTGCATTATTCCGGCGGGAAGGGACAACATTTGAAAAGACCTTCTGACAAAATGGCGATTGCCTGAGTTGTTACTATGACAACTGTCAATCAATCTATCAAATCCCCGGATGAACCAATGACGAGGATAATTCAACCATAGATTCAAAATTGTATGCTGTCATAATTTGTCAATCAATCAGTAATTCTAATGAATAAATTGTCTCAATTGAAATATAACATTCTAAAGTAGAATAAAATTATCTAAATAGGATTTCTAAATTCGAAAAAAATGCATGAATAGTTAGTTGTGTTGCAGGAATTTGCCAAACTTTATTGCATCCATGTTTGAGGCAGTAATAAAACTGTATGACTGCAATAACACATTTTCAGAAAATGAAATGAAGACATACAGACCTAGCCTTTTTTACAGTCAGATTGACATCATGATTCCTGAATATAAACAAGCTGTGTGATATTGTTGCATAGAAGAACCCATCTGTAATGTACATTCCTGATCAGGAGAGCAGACGAGCTGTATAAAGGGCATCCACATTTGATTTATCTTTAGTCTATACTGTATGGCTATCAGCTTAAAGGCCCTCTAAGGTTCTATGAACTCAGTTTAGCTAAACTTGACTCTTGACATGAATTTACTAGTAACATTTAACATGTGACAAGATATTCATAAATCAGATCAAACTACTCAAAGCAACCTGATTGAAATATCCAAGTGGGATCTTATTAATAACATTTTTGATCTCTGAATGATAATGAAGCAAATCCTTGTGCTATGTTCTTTGGCCAATGGATGGCAGCATACATCCTTTCTATGTGCAGTTCTGGATTTCTGATTATCATGGTCCTATGTGATTCTGAATTGACTTACCAGTGCCCTACTATTAGTGTTGAGGAATGCCCAATTGTGGTCCAATTGTAAAATATGGATTTATGGATGATACGAATGAAAATAGACTGATTCTCTGGTATTTGGGGGTGTTTATGTACCTACTCTCAAAGATATCTGATGGCAATACTTTTTATGATGTATTGTGAGCAGAATGACAGAGCCAACAAAACATTATTTAACATGATTCTTCAAAATGTAGGCTACACTTTATTTTAAACAAAAGTACAAAAACAAAAACCAGTATTTACAATACTTGCATGGCAATATTTACCCTCTTTGGTCTTATTTCCAATTTGTTGGTTTCACATTAACTACAACGCAGGACACAAACAGCAAGCTGACAGTATGAGATATGTGGTAAATCTCATAGAAATCTACAGAAGCCTCAAAATCCACAGAAGGCTTACATTATAATTATTACTGTCAAATAACTGCAAGAAATTACTATCAATTGTTCAGTACCTTTAAAGCTAAGTGGTTAAATTTGTGAGAATAATTGAATAGAACTAACAGAGATGCTAACCTTCTAATCTTGAACAATATAAATAGCTAAAAATAACCACAATTACATCTAGGTCTGATATATTTGCAGGTTCAGTAAATGCTACTCATAACCCTGACCTAAATTGTGAAGTATGCAACTACTGGACAACTTGTCTCTTTACACATAAAACATGACATAAAAGCACAGAATTTAACACTATGAACACAACTGAGATAAGACATATTCTGTAATGTAGTGGTTATGTCCAAACTAAACACAACCCACTGATACACAAACAGATGGTCAGAGTGTACTGCATGCCTAACAGCATCACTCAATCCCCTGATACTTTTGATGGCAAAAATGTACAAAAAACAAACAGGAACCAAGTAACATGCCATGAAATAATTTGTACAACAGATCTTCTACTTCATGCAATGCAAAGTGATGCATCTTGGTATAATGCTTAACTCATATTATGTTACAACCAAAGCTAGTTATGTAGCCTATACCCTTCCCTTAGCCCTTTCATTAAAATATTCAACAGTTTATTTTTCCAATGGAGACTACACAAAATGGCAGTGTATGTTCCATAAAAAAAACTACAAAATGTATTGACTGTGTTCGGTTGTGTTAATGGGTGTTTGGTTGTGTTGATGATATGGAACTGAGATGGAACAGCGGCGAATACCTTCAGATCCTCTATAATGCATTGGGGGTCAGGGAGGTATAGGCCAATGCACACATCCTTTCAGAAAAGGCATATGGTCCAGTAGTTATTCTAATAGCAATAACGTTAATTAAATCCAAGCCAAACACTCTAATTGGCATTTTTCTCAATTTGACCAAATCCTTCTTCACCAACACATGAAACAAAAACTATTACAAAGGAAAGGTAACACATTTTATCCATAAAGCAGACAATTTAGGCTTATGTACAACACATATCCTTTCATTTAGCCAGTTTTTTTCTTTCAATATTCAGAGGAAATAAAGTTTTGTGGATAAGTCCAAATCCAAATGGTCTTCATCCAGTTCAATGCCCCCTTTTCAAATTTTAACAGAGGTGAGCAAAAGCTTCTAGTTTTCGCTTCCACACTGCAGAAAAATTGTGATGATGTTAAACGGCATCTTTTAATCTAAAACATAAGAAGTAAATATTCTATTATACAGTAATAGATGTGTTTTTCAAGACATGTTCTTTACCTTTTTTTTCTCTCATTCTTTAAACATTCCTTTTCTTTACACCTCAACTTTCTGGCTGTTTTCCTCCAGCTTCTCCTCTATTTTCTCCTCCAGTTTCTTGCTCTCCTCAGTGGATCCATCCTCCTTCTCACCAGTCTTCCAGCTGCCTTGCCTTTTAACACAAATCAGGTTGTTTAACACAAATCACAGCCCTCCAATAATAATACATACATCACCATAACATGCTATATATGAATGGCATTTTGATTTAATGAACTTACTTGGATTTCTTCATGTACAGCCAGTATGCTAGACCCACAACTACAGTGGCCAGGAGCAGACCAACAATAACACCCACCACCAACTTTGTTGTGTCACTGTCATCTGATGAGCCTGTAAAGGCACAGATAGAGAGGAGAAACATCAGAAACAAGGAGAGAACATTCTGCAAATGAAGAGACTGTAAAAAGTAAATTTGCGTATGTATAAACAGGGTTAGGTAGGATACTTTTGGAATATAATCTGATACAGTTACTAGTTACCTGTCCAAAACTGTAATCGGTAATGTAACTTTTGGATTACCCAAACGCAGTAATGTAATCTGATTACTTACTTTTGGATTACTTTCCTTTTAAGAGGTATTAGAAGAAGACAAAAAGGATCGATCAAACGCATTTGGTATGTCATCATAGTGATCTCTGACCAGAGATGGACGTATTTCAATTACTTTTGAGTATTTTGTATTTCACCAGCCAGAACTACTACATCCAATGTATTTGGTAACAATATACTTTCGAGACCTGTATTACAAAAAGAAATTACAAAAAATACTTTTCTATACCATTTATTTTATAGCGGTTCACAATTTTGTGTCCCCCTTTCATCCTGCATTGGTATCAGAAGTCTGCTGACAATGGTGTGATAAGAGTGTGTGATAAATTACCAAAATGTAAATGTAAAAATGAACACTTGCAAAACATTTATATTTTGGTAATTTAGTAGACACACTTATCCAGAGCTTACAGTTAGTGCATTCAACTAAGGTAGATAAACAACAACAACATATCACAGTAATGGCAAGTAAAACACTCAGGTGGAACAAACTTGAGTCCCAAAAGAAAATGGTAAAACATGAGGATAAATATGAGAGCAGAGCAAGCAGATCAACGAAAGTAGTGAATTTCAGCTTTTTCACTGTGGGAGGCCAATGGAGTTAAACTTGTGCCTTTTTTCAATGCTGAATTGAATTTCATTAAGAAAATAGAAAGGTGTCAATGTATTTTTTCACAAAACATCCTTTCTACATTTAAAAATAATCCAATAATCTACTTTTTAAAAAGTATCTGTAATCTGATTACAATATTTTTTCTGGTAACGTAACTGATTACAGAAGAAGAAAAAATTATCCGTTTACATGTAACTAATTACATGTAATCAGTTACTCCCCAAACCAGTGTATAAATGTCAATGAATACATATGAATGAATAAGGTACTGTATACACATTCATGCTGCAAAATTCAATGGTTGTTATAGAATTTGTAACCTTCTGTATTATGATTTAGATAAATGTGAACTGCTCCTTGTGAACATGTAATAAATACAATATTGGCAAATGAAAGGATGGATAACATTGAGAGATTGTCAGGATGCTGGTGGCTCCACTCCTTCTGATCCTCAGAATTTGTATGTTTATCTTAACAAATATTTCCTACATCCCCAGCACCACATCTTGTTGTTCAACAGCGTTTCAGCAGTGGGGCAATTTGTGGATGCTGTTAATCTGAGATTGTGCTCTGGAGGGTATAATACACAATAGCAGATTCCACGTTCTCTGGGAAGCTTATATATTTTTCTACAGAATCCCTCCTCTCCTCCCTCTTGCTACAGGAAATGTTAAATAAGATCATCACAACTTACCTTGTTTATCCATTCTCACCTCCTCAAATACTGAAATCAGATATAAAGTTATATTAACGTCCAACCCAGAAATCAGTTAAGTATACTGTATAATGTTATTGGTCAGACAGTGTGTTATCGGCTATGTTAGACTCTAGATTGACTGTAACACGGTGTGGGTTGTTTAGATTTCCTGGTCGCATGCAAACTGAGAACATGACATCAGAGGGGGGAAAGGATAGTCCAGCATCCCGACAAACAGACCAAAAGTGAGGGAGAAGAATGAAAAAGGGAAAATGCTTTTCCAAAAACACAAAGATGAATGAGATATGGCTGTCTGTACTGATTTATCTAATCAAATACTGCAGAAACCAAAGGGAAATTATTGCCAAGGAGCATGCATAGTATGTCCAGTATGCATAGTAGCATGTTTTAGGTTGGCTAGAGACAAGAACTAGGTCCCCATGGCAAGGTTCCCTCCGTAAAACATTTCCATACTTTTTTACTAATCATCATGCAGTGGGGGAGTTTGTTAGCATCGGGAGAGGGTGATCGACCAGATTCACACAAGGATTAGTGAGTTACCCTTTAGAGAGGAAGGAAGGGGATAGGACAGGGAATTTTAGGCCATACCACCACACTGTACTTACAGGTCGACACGTTAATAGCCCTGGTGTCCTGGCCAAGCTCATTGGACACAGTGCAGACAACGGTCAGGTTGACTGTAGGCACAATGGTCAGCTTGTATGAGATCTTCCCATTGACGTAGGGACTTTCATCAGCCTGAAAATTAAATAGACGCAGCTGTTAGTGTACAATGGCTTATCGTATATCTTGTGTATCTGATGGAGATTTAAATGCCATGCAGAACATAGCTGCTTCCTCTTCAGTAATAGCACAAAGATGCATATCATAGAATTCTATTGCGAGGAATATATGGAATCTTATATTATTCCATGGCATAATGAATGTTGTTTGAATCAAATAAAATATGTATATTTCATGTACTACCACTAGGAGGTGGTGTTGTATTTTCGTGAGGCTCAACCTTTTCGTGAAAAGAAGTATCTTCAGGGCATAGAGTCAGAGGACTAGAGAAACCCCCAGACAAACAGGCAACACCCATTTCACATCTTCTAAGAATACGATATGGTGCGTCTGCTATGAAAAGAGCCAGCACTAAACTTACATTTGATGTCTTATCCTATTTACCATGAACAGGTTTTTTCTCTAAATGTTGAATGCACTGGTGTGTTTGTCCCCAGATGCGCAGAAATGTGAGCTGTGACTAAATTACTGTGTGTGAGTGACTCAGCCATAGAGTATTCATTGAAAGAGGTCAGTGCAGCTTTGGAGTGGATTAATCATGCAGACCCAATGGGTGTGTGTGTGTGGTCATGGGACACACACACACACACGCACACACGCACACACAATCTCACGCTGGCTCATTGTGTAGCTGTGCTATCAGTGCACACACAGGTACGCCAAGAACAAAAATCCTTTGTCTTCATGACAGACCAATGCATAATAAACGTGGTGTGCATCTGAGAGAAGGAAACCTATCTACAAAAACACTGAGTCCATCAGTTTGGGAAGTGTCAGTCTGAAAAGTTTCAAGAAGAGAAGTTACTTAGGAAGTCACAAATAGTAACATAGTGAAAGACATTATGGGGGAAGTTTGTCTGTCTGAAATAGTGTGGACAGTAAAATACCACAAGCACTGATTCACTACAAAGACATCCAAAGGTTCATTGAATGTAAACCTCCCAGATTTAGAGTTCCCTGGCTTCCTGACAGATTCCAATAAAAGGAAGCTTAAATTGACTGTTTTTATAAGGTCAGGAGCTGCTTTCATATCGGCAGTAACACACCCGGAAAGATGGCGAGGATTTCTGTGTTCCGTTCCGTTCATGTGGTGGCACGCCGCAGAAAAATGGGTGCATGGCACAAGGTGTTGCTTTGAGAGAATTCCAGATAGACTAATGATTTTATGAGTCTTTACTGCTATTCCAGGATAGATAAGGTATGTGTGGTCTGTATAATGAGTGTCCCTGTGAGTGTGAAGTCTAATGGCACCTCCAGTGTGTCAGTGGAGTGTCCTGGCACCTTAGTGAAGATGTTTGTGTTTGTTCATACCGAGGTGCCGTTGACGCTCCAGGCCACAGTGGGTTTGGGGGAGCCCTCAGCCTCGCAGGTCAGTACCTTGTGCTGGCCGTCCTCGCCACGCTGCTTGGCCAACCGCCGGATGACTGGAATACCTGTAAGAAGACGCATGACCTCCTCAGCTACACCAAAACGAATAAGAAAATGATTGCACCATGCCATGCAACAACACCACATGATGTATGGACAACACAAATATGGAGAAAGCCTCTCCCTGAAGTGAAACAGCTACTGGGGAATCAGGATCTTTGAATAAAGGTCATCATTATCATTAGCAACAGGTACAAAAATCTATCTTTGAAAAACAGTGTTGAATGTGACCAGTATCAGCACAAAAGCCTTAACTGAGTAAATGTCCCAAAGTCTTTACCTTCAACGACCAGCTCGAAAGAGGCTTTCTTGATGAGAGCGCCCATGGTGACCACAACCTCGTACTTTCCAGAATCAGAGTAGGTCAGCTTGTCAAACTTAGGCATTTTGTCTAGCTTGCCATTGTCCTGGAATGATATAAGATCAACCATTACATTTGCATTTTGGTCATTTAGCAAAAGCTCTTATCCAGAGTGACTTACAGGAGCAATTAGGGTTAAGTGCTTTGTTCAAGGACGCATCGACAGATTTTTCATGTAGTCGGCTCGGGGATTTGAACCAGCGATCTGTTGGTTACTGGCCCAATGCTCATAACCACTAGGCGCCCTTCACATTCATTTAAATGATGAAAAACACGCTGAAGTCATCTTATTGCTTTGATAAGGTTTTATCACCCATTTTCAACCAAAAACATAAATCTAGGCCTTATAATAACTTTGGTACTGTTTAGTCTTACCTTAGTCCAGGACACCCTGAGTTCTCCAGACGCATCGGTCTGCAGGTTCAGAGCCAAGCTTTCGCCGGCGCTCTTCATGACCTTCTCAGAGGGGCTCAAACTCATATCCAGGTCTGAAAGGGAGGAAGGGAGGAGAAAGACACACTGTAAGCTCGAGGAGAAGGGGCCACAGCACTCCTGTTGAAAACCATATCAGCTCCCTATAGAAGACTCAGCATGTCCGCATTGATCCAGCTTATTTAACGCATTAAAGGACGTGAGCTTTCCAAGTATTTTCACCTCACAGCGTGAGACGAGATGCTTGGCTTCTATTCTCTCTAACAAACCATATGTCCTTTCCTGCTGAGGGATGCGGTTGCAAACGGAAATATACTCTGACAATGTTCCCCTTTGAGAAAAATATCACTAATGACTTTATACTGACGGACAAAAAATGAATTATGAATTAGATGATAAGTAATTTTCCCACACACTTCCAAACGCAATCCATAGTAGCAGGAAATGGGCTATCATTATGGCTGGTATTTCCCATGAATCCAATGCTGGCCTAGCATTGTTAAATAAATTGCTGGCAGTATTTCAGTTGAAGATAATACATAACTTAATTGAAGAACTAATGCTAGCTAGCTTAAAACATTGATAAAGATATCTGTAGATAAAGAGTGACTTACAATTGATGGTAATGTTCTTGGAGTCTTCCATCTTGGCATTGTCAATGATAGAACACTTGTATTCCCCTGTGCTGTCACGTGTGACATCAGTCACAGTGTAGGAGTCAGAGTTCTCCACCTTCACCACCTTTCTCTTTGGAACATAAAGATACATTTTGAAACTCTCAGATGGGCTTGAGTCTAGGTTAATGTAGCGCTTCACAGACAGGGTGGATTCTGTAAGACATGTCGAGTTTGACCAGGTGTAGAGTTTGACTGGGTTAAAGAGGACAATGGCAGTAGAAGGCAAGTAATTAAAGGGGTCAGATTAGGAACTAAGGGCATATGCCAGGTGGGGTTTCTGGTTGTGTGGGAGGATAGTGGAGTCATGTCATTGAGAGCTTGCCTGAATGTGGAAGTTGAAGCTGGTGGGAAGTGGGTTCCCGTCGGCCTTGCACTTCAGAGTCACGTTGTCTCCTTCCATAAGGGGCCCTTTAGAAATGACATGTAGACTGACCCTCTCTGTGGGGTCTGTAGGGAGAGGAGAGATAGAAAGACCAGGAGAGAGAGAACAGGAGCAAGAGAACAGCAGAGATGGAGAGGAGAGACAGAGAGTGAGAACAGGAGCCGGAGAGGAGGAGGACACAATCAGGCTGAGACCTGAAACACAGTGACCCTGGGCAGACAGGGCTTCTAAGACCATCCCAGTAAGCAGACTAGTGACGTCCTCAGGGCTGTACACTCCATTTCTGAGTGTGTTCCTGTGGCGATGGCTGCTTTTGAATGCAGCGGCAGAGCTGGTCGAACGGCAGCCACACCCCGAGGCTCTAGACAAAATTCCCCTTTCAAATATCAATGATGCTGCTCCAGATCAGCCAAATTGCCAACATTTCTTTAAAAACAGGATTCAAACAGCCGCCGAGCCCAGATAGGTCCTATTTAAAGGGCCATTTAGAGTGAATAACATCGACTATGCTATTCCTCGAACGCTACGCTCCGAATCACTCCCACAACAGACTCATGGACACATAATTTTTAAATTAGTGTCATTATTGTATCATTATTCTTGTCTGTCTGGGCTGCAAGAAAAGAGCCATAGAGGCACAAATGATCGGACTATAACTTGAAAATAAAACAGCCATCAATCTGGTTGTCGATACACTGACTGCTGGCTGCTGAGGCTGATAGCAGATCAATAGCCTTCCTAGGACAGACAGCAGTTAGGGAAGTTGTGTCGGTTAGGGCAGTTCCAGGCAGTTAGGATAGTTGAGGCAGTTAAGGTAGCTGGGGCATCTTGGGTAGTTTAGGTAGTAAGGGTAGTTGAGGGAGTTTGAGGTTAGTTTGGGCAGTTGGGTAGTTAGTTGGAGCAGTTTAGGTAGTTGGGCTATTTTGGGTAGTTGGAGTAGTTTGGTGGCTCTCTGGTTACTTACAGGTGACAGTGAAGGAGACTGGGGATGACAATGCGTTCAGGGTCCCACAGGTGAAAAGAGCATCTGTGTCTCCCTTCTCAGCTGTGTACTGAAGAGTGGAGGAAGTGGTGGTGAGGCCAGTGACTTCGTCCACCTTCACTTTGGAACTGATTATAATGCCTAAAAAGAACAACAATACTGATTAGAAATGGTATGGTTACAGAGTAGCATATCGACACACAGATAAACAATAATATGATCACCAAGTTACTGACATTTTGGATCCTGTAGAAACAGACACATTTATGAGAATTTAAGAAAATATGTAGCTCGAGAGGAGATATTTAACTACTCGGTTCTTGTGGAATCTCACACCAAACAAGTGAAATGTGTGAATGTGCAATCTTCAGCCCCCTGCAGTTGTTTACCACTTGTAAATAATCTATCAGAACAATAACGTACCTTTCCCATCCGCCACCAGATGTTTCTTGTTCTTGAACCATGTGATGTTGGCAGCTGGGTTGGAATCAGGGGCGCTGCACTGCCCTAGCTGTGCAGACGATAAAACACAGCGAGGAAAAAAGCGGAAAAATCTTATTTTAGAACAATCCACAAGGTCATATGAAAGGTTGGAAAATCCTTACGTTATAAAAGTAGCTCAATAAAATTCCAATATTCTTGTTGCTTAATTGATAAAATATCTGTGCAAATTTACTCTCATCTGTGGTGGATCTACTGCATTTGTGAACCCCCCCCATTTGGCATTAAATGCCCAAAGCATTTTAAACCTCCTCTTAGATCCATCCCATGGTTGCTTTAATTGGAGGAGGGATATTCTGCTGTTTACTAATTCATCAGGATCACTTCAAAGCACTCTTCATTCCAGCCGCACCATCCTTCTTTAGTTTGCCTCAAGATACTTCATCTCCAATGAACAATTTCCCTTGATATTCCTGCTTAATATAATGTAGGCATAAGCAAAAGCATATGATGAGCCTACCTGGGTTGGTTTGCCAATCTCCAGCTCTGCGGCTAGGGCTGTGATCTCCACTCCGGTTGGAGCCTCTGTAGAACAGTTAATAACATTAACAAGCTGTAGGCATCTCAGAAAGCACTCACTATCACTCTGGCTAACCATCATAATATCACACAGCACAGCACTGACCTGTACCTCAAAGGCCCATTCCATAGCATGCATTTGTATGGCTGCAATATTGCCCTTATGTACCCACTATGGATAAGGAGTTTGACTGGGTATTCTGAGATGTCAGCCCCAGCCACCACCATGCAGGTGAAAATCTTCTCATCCTTCAGTGATGCTGCAGCAATCAGCAGGCTGGAGTTTTCGGCCATGCTGACACGGTCTTTGTACTGGTCGGTGGCTATGACAGAGGCATCCTGGTCTTTCAGCTGGGTCAGCAGGTCCCCATTGTCCTGGAAATATAATAACAGTTTGGGTATTAAAAAACTAGCTAACGGAGCTATACTACTGTAGGACTTGGTATAGAAACCATTGAACATATCATTCACCCACTAATGGTGAAGGAGCTAAATAGACTTAGTTTATGACTTATTAATAGATATTTTAGAATATCTAATCATTATTTTTACACTGTTGCTGCTCTGGAAGTTTGAAAGCTTGAAGAGGACGTGTATACATATATACTGAACAAAAATATAAATATAACATGCAACAATTTCAAAGATTTTACTGAGTTACAGTTCATAAGGAAATCAGTCAATTTCAATAAATTCATTAGGCCCTAATCTATGGATTTCACATGACTGGGAATACAGATATGCATCTGTTGGTCACAGATACCTTAAATAAAAGGTAGGGGTGTGGATCAGAAAAGCAGTCAGTATCTGGTGTGACCACCATTTCCCTCATGCAGCACGACACATCTCCTTCATATAAAGTTAATCAGGCTGTTGATTGTGGCCTGTGGAATGTTGTCCCACTCCTCGTCAATGGTTGTGCAAAGTTGCTGGATATTGGCAGGAACTGGAACATGCTGTCGTACACGTCGATTCAGAGCATCCCAAACATGCTCAATGGGTGACATGTCTAGTGAGTATGCAGGCCATGGAAAAACGGACATTTTCAGCTTCCAGGAATTGTGTACAGATCCTTGCGACATCATGCTGAAACATGAGGTGATGGCGGCAGATGAATGGCATGACAATGGGCCTCAGGATCTTGTCACGGTATCTCAGTGCATTCAAATTGCAATTGATAAAATGCAATTGTGTTTGCTGTCCATAGCTTATGCCTGCCCATACCATAACCCCACCGCCACCATGGGGCACTCTGTTCACAACGTTGACATCAGCAAACCGCTCGCCCACACAACGCCATACACGTGGTCTGCAGATGTGAGGCCAGTTGGACACACTGTCTCTAAAAAATTTCTAAAATGACGTTGGAGGCGGCTTAACATTAAATTCTCTGGAAAAAAGCTCTGGTGGACATTCCTGCAGTCAGCATGCCAATTGCACAGTCCCACAAAACATGAGACATCTGTGGCATTGTGTTGTGTGACAAAACTCCACATTTTGGAGTGGCCTTTTATTGTCCCCAGCACAAGATTCACCTGTGTAATGATCATGCAGTTTAACTTTTTTGTGGTAGGGGGCGGTATTTTCACATCCGGATGAAAAGCGTGCCCAGAGTAAACTGCCTGCTACTCAGGCCCAGATGCTAGGATATGCATATTATTAGTAGATTTGGATAGAAAACACAGAAGTTTGTCTGTGAGTAAAGCAGAACTCATATGGCAAGCAAAAACCTGAGAAAAAATCCAACCAGGAAGTGGGAAATCTGAGGTTTGTAGGTTTTCAAGTCTTAGCCTATCCAATATACAGTTTCTGTGGGGTCATATTGCACTTCTCAAGGCTTCCACTAGATGTCAACAGTCTTTAGAACCTTGTTTCAGGCTTCTACTGGGAAGTGGGATAGAATGAGAGCTGATTGAGTCATGGGTCTTCCAGAAAGCCACGTGCTCAGTCAGGCGGGAGCCCGTGAGAGTTAGCTCCGTTCCCTTTCATTTCGAAAGACAAAGGAATTCTCCGGTTGAAACATTATTGAAGATTTATGATAAAAACATCCTAAAGAGTGATTATATACATCGTTTGACATGTTTCTACGAACTGTAATATAACTTTTTTTTACTTTGTCTGGACCTAGTGCCTGCGCATTTGGATTACTGAACATAAATTATGAACATAAATTATGGACTTTATCGAACAAAACTAACATTTATTGTGGAACTGGGATTCCTGGGAGTGCATTCTGATTAAGATCATCAAAGATAAGTGAATAATTATAATGCTAATTCTGACTTTTTTTGACTCCATAACATGGCGGGTATCTGTATTGCTTGTTTTGGTCCGCTGTACTCAGATTATTCCATGGTGCGCTATTTCCATAAAGCTTTTTTGAAATCTGACACATTAAGGAGAAGTATATATTTAATTCCATGTATAACAGTTGTATTTTCATCAACATTTATGATGAGTATTTCTGTAAATTGACGTAGCTCTCTGCACTTTCACCGGATGATTTGTCACCGGATGTTTTAGAGGCAAAACATAACAACGCGCCAACGTAAACAGAGATTTTTGGATATGAATATGAACTTTATTGAACAAAACATACATGTATTGTGTAACATTAAGTCCTATGAGTGCCATCTGATGAAGATCATCAAAGGTTAGTGATTAATTTGATTTCTATTTCAGCTTTTTGTGATTCCCCTCTTTGGCTGGAAAAATGGCTGTGTTTTTTGTGTCGAGGTGCAGACCTAACATAATCGCATGGTATGCTTTTGTCGTAAAGCATTTTTGAAATCGGACACTGTGGTGGGATTAACAACAAGTTTATCTTTAAAATGGTGTTTAATACATGTATGTTTGAGGAATTTTAATTATGAGATCTCTGTCATTTGAATTTGGCGCCCTGCACTTTCACCGAATGTTGGTCAAGTGGGATGTTAGCGTCCCACATACCCTAGAGAGGTTAATAAGTTTATTGATATGCCATGCCTGTCAGGTGGATGGATTGTGTATCAAGAATGGTCCACCACCCAAAGGATATCCAGCCAACCTGATACGACTGTGGGAAGCATTGGAGTAAACAATGGCCAGCATCCCTGTGGGATACCTTGCAGTGTCCATGCCCTGATGAATTGAGGCTGGTCTGAGGGCAAGAGGGGGAAACTCAATATTAGGAAGGTGTTCCTAATGTTTGTATACTCAGTGTATATCAACTACGTACGTATTTCCATTTTGTTATGAACAGGTCCTTTGGTTTGGGGGCTCCATTGTTGCATGGCACCTCAACGGTCTCTCCATACAGGCCGATAACAGTATCCATAGCGCTCACTGAGAGAGAGAGAAAAACACATGGTCATTTACTCAGTCAGGAAAAGGAATTTACTGGTCATTTACTCAGTCAGGAAAATATATTTTTATATATATATTTTTAAACCTTTACCTTTTTCGTGGTATCCAATTGGCAGTTACAGTCTTGTCTCATCGCTGCAACTCCCGTATGACTCGGGAGAGGCAAAGGTCGAGAGCAGTGCGTCCTCCGAAACACAACCCAGCCAAGCCGCACTGCTCCCGACCTTCGCCACTCCCGAGTCCGTATGGGAGTTGCAGCGATGAGACAAGACTGTAACTGCCAATTGGGTACCATGAAAAAGGGGTAAAAGTAAAAAAATATATACAAAAATGATTCTTGACACAATGCCCGCTTAACATCATTGTGCCAGAGGAAACACCATACACCTGGCAACCATGTCAGCATGCATTGCGCCCAGCCTGCCACAGAAGTTGCTAGTGCACGATTGGACAAGAACATCCCTTCCGGCAGTGCCTTTGACCACTGCGCCACTCAGGAGGCCTTGTCTGTGGGAAAATCTAATTATATTTAACACAGCCCGAGATCTATTGACTTTCAAATGAAATCAGGTCTTACTGACCGTTGTGGGGAATGTCAACTCATCTTCATAAATATCTATCAGGTTGTTAATTGACAGGTGTCAGTCGACCTTGTAGCACATTAACGAAATGCAGAAGTGTAGCCAACATTTGAAATGGCTTATTTACAGCCACTTTACTTCACATCCTTTCCCACCCCAAATCTGTACAATATGTTGCTGTGTAGACAAAGTCCAGCATGACAGAGAGAGAAAACTGCATATCAATGAAGAGATATGTGAAAAAAACACCTTGAGGATTGATTCTAAACAACGTTTGCCATGTTTCGGTCGATATTATGGAGTTAATTCGGAAAAAGTTTGACGTTTTGGTGACTGAATTTTTGGTTCGTTTCGGTAGCCAAATGTGATGTACAAAACGGAGCGATTTCTCCTACACAAAGATTCTTTCAGGAAAAACTGAACATTTGCTATGTAACTGAGAGTCTCCTCATTGAAAACATCCGAAGCTCTTCAAAGGTAAATGATTTTATTTATTTGGTTATCTGGTTTTTGTGAAAATGTTTCTCAATTACGGTGTTTGCATCTAATTCTTGTATAAACTGAATGAGTAAATATGAAACTATTTGTGAAATGATATAATGTGATGTTAAACCTTTTATGTGAGAGAATTGTATTCCCTTTAAAGTTTAACTAAGTCATAGGCCCGTCCCCGTGAGCACAGACATGATCTGGCGTCATGGAACCACCTTTTCTTTTGTTACGAATAAAAACCCCTCCTGAGGAAATCCTCTTCAGACTAAGCAAACCCACAGTGAGAGCTGTGATTGCGAATAGTTAAGACCATGCATACCTCGGTGTAAGCTGAGGTGACACAGGTTTGAGACCCAAAACTAAAAAACTATACCACGTGGAACATTGGCTACACATCTGGAAATGGTTAAACTCTGAGACTATTGATACCTACAGAATACGAGAAAATCTTAGATACTTATTACTAGTCTGCAGCTAGAAATTATGTAAACCTGGGACGAGAATACCGACAACCGCCGAAACACCTACTCTATGAGAACATTTCTGAATGGTACTCTGAAGTATCCATTCTAACCATGAAATACTTTGATCTTCAGGGAAACAGAAAGAGACTTGGATGAATTCTCCAGCAGACGGACCGGATTCCAATAGAGAAGACAACAGTGACATACACCGTAAATATGTACTTGCAATTATCCTCGAATGAGCGGCCGTTCATGTGCGAATGACTAGCATTTCAATGTCGATAATTATCGACTATGTAATGAATCCATTTTGTCTTTCCAGCACTTTCTCAGTCCACACCCACTTCCCTTTGTCCACTAAGCCATCATATTGGCTTATATCCCACTAGGGAATCTGTTAGTAACCAATATCTACTGTTTGTTTGATTATGCATTTCTGTGATTATTTAGTTAGTTAGTAAAATAAATGATTAAGCCAATTGGTGTATGGGATGATTGTTAGTAAAGGCGGAGTTTGTGCAGATAACCAACAATTTACAAATGAGTGACGTGAGGTAAAGAATAATTCAGAAATAGAAGACTAATTGATCAGATATTAAAATATCTGAAGAGTTATATTTGGAAAAGTATAACTTTGTAATCTGAAGATCTTCTGTGGTGCCCCGATTTCCTAGTTAATTAAATTTACATGATTAGTTTAAAGACACGACATCATGGAGCAACTGACTACAAGGTGTTGCTCAGCTAGCCATCAACAGCACTCACATTTCAGCCTTTTCAGAGTTCAGGTCGGGGTTAGGGGGTGGTTAGGAAAGGAAATTACATAGCAGAGCCATAGAACTAATAAAACACCTAGACTGGAGGCTAAAGGACGGCAATTAACAAACTGTATCTGCTAGATTTACTGGTAAAAAGCATTAACCCCATACGTAAACAATAAGCAAAGTACTCAACTGTCCTGAGCAATTTTACATTAAATGAATCACCTCCATTGCAGCATCAGGGGATCTCCCCAACAAAAGCAGCAGAGTATGCTATCTCTACAGACGATACAGTCACGCCCTGACCTTAGTTATCTTTGTTTTCTTTATTATTTGGTTAGGTCAGGGTGTGACAAAGGTGGTTTGTTTAGTTTTTGTATTGTCTAGGGTTTTTTGTATATCTAGGGGTTTTTGTATGTCTAGGGGTTTTTCTAGGTGTTTATATGTCTATGGTTGCCTAGATTGGTTCTCAATCAGAGGCAGCTGTTTATCGTTGTCTCTGATCGGAAACAATATTTAGGTAGCCATATGCCTTGGTTATTTTGTGGGTTGTTATTCTATGTTTAGTTGCCTGTGCTGCACTAGCCATATTGCGTCACAGTTTGTTTAGTTCTGTTCAGTGTTCTCTCTTTTATTAAAGAGTTATGTTCGCTTAACACGCTGCGCCTTGGTCTCCTCTTTATGACGACCGTGACAGCTACACTGTATTCCAGTGCTTGATTTGGGATGAAAGAAGTGCTGTATTTTTCCAAGTCGGACCATTAGACTATGTTCACTAAAATTCACAAATGACTAAATGCTATAGAGACCTGATTATTCACTGTTACACATTTTCCATGACTATTATTATAATCTACATTAAAAAGTAAGCATTATTGACACTAGAAGGCTGCTGTGTCTGATCCCATGTAGACCTACCATCTCCTGCCCTTGTGCCCTTGATCAAGGCACTTAACCACTCCACAAAGTAGAACTGCACTGTTAGTCACATGTTGTCAAAATATGGTCAACCCTCCATCTGGAGAGCTCCTGGGTGTGCAGGCTTGGCTATTGATCCAGCCCAAGTCTGCTGATCAAGGTCCTGTTGAGCAGCTGATGTTTAGGCTACAATGTAGTTATACCAGGGCTTGAACAAACGTCTGCATACCCAGTAGCTATCCTGGAGGATGGTTCCCACCCTTGATATAAAATATTGCAACATTATGTCTTTCTAAAATTATTCCCTCGTTCAACGAATCAGGGATCAAATATATAAAGTAGGCTACTTCAAAGCAAGGTATCTAACTAGACATTTGCGTTATAAGGTTCAAATATTCATGTTTTGGGAGAGATTGTTGGTCAATTAGGCTATTCTTCGGCTCCTTTCCTCATCCCCTTCTAAAAACCCATTGTAGAAGAAGGTGAGAGGGGAGGGACAATACAGTTGCAATACAATAAAGGTGAGGAGATAGGATGCGAGTAATCAAGGGAAGACAAAGTAAGAAAACCCTAGAAGCCATCGTGTGGTGATCTCACCTGCCCAGACCTAAAGTATGGTTATCTTAGCTCAACCAAGATCATAGTTTTGGTAATAATGGATGCTGCTTTGTGGGTATGAAATGCTGTTGTGTACAGGGGTTGCATCCTAGGTCAGCCATTCACAGATTGTTACACCCACACCAATGATTAAGGACAAATCTGTGCAGTATCGTCAGACAAAATGAGAGTGAGTGACAAACAAATAAAACAGACAAACAGGGAATGTTCAATAACCAAAAATACACAATGCTTAATTAAACACTTTATTTCATATCATACAAAGAACACCTATGTAAATGGTTAGTTGTCACGCCTTCCTCCGAGGTCGGTCCCTCTCCTTGTTCAGGCGACGTTCGGCGGTCGACATCACCGGTCTTCTAGCCATCGCCGATTCACCTTTCATTTTCCATTTGTTTTGTCTTGTCTTCCCACACACCTGGTTTCAATTACATCATTACATGTTGTGTATTTAACCCTCTGTTCCCCCCCATGTCCTTGTCCGGAATTGGTTATTGTGGGTTTTACCCATTGATTATTGTACTGTTAACGGTTAACCCTAACCCTTCTGCACCTGACTTCTCTGCCGCCAGTACACACCCCTTACAGAATTCCGGACCACACTTATGGAGTCAGCTGGAGCAGGTACCCCGGGTATAGGGGTGGAGGAGCGCTTCCGGGAGCACGCAGCAATGCTCCACCATCTTGCCACCGCCATGGACCGCATTGTCCAGACAATGGACCGCTGGGAGAGACAGCGCAGCACCTCCCAGCACCTCCACCAGCATTTATTGTATACTGGCCCGCTACAGTGTATATTGATGACATTCGGATATACTCCCCTACACGAGCCGAGCATGTGTCCCTGGTGCGCAGGGTGCTTGGTCGACTGTTGGAGCATGACCTGTACGTCAAGGCTGAGAAGTGCCTGTTCTTCCAGCAGTCCGTCTCCTTCCTAGGGTATCGCATTTCCACCATGGGTGGAGATGGAGAGTGAACGCATTTCAGCCGTGCGTAATTGGCCGACTTCCACCACGGTAAAGGAGGTGCAGCGGTTCTTAGGGTTTGTCAACTACTACCGGAGGTTTATCCGGGGTTTGGTCAGGTAGCGGCTCCCATTACCTCACTGCTGAAGGGGGGCCCGGTGCTTTTGCAGTGGTCGGCTGAGGCGGACAGAGCTTTTCGTCACCTGATAGCTCTGTTTACCTCGGCACCCGTGCTGGCCCATCCAGATCCCTCTTTGGCGTTCATAGTGGAGGTGGACGCGTCCAAGGCTGGGATAGGAGCTGTGCTCTCTCAGCGCTCGGGTATGCCACCAAAACTCAGCCGATGTGCTTTCTTCTCAAAGAAGCTCATTCCAGCGGAGCGTAACTATGATGTGGGGGACTGGGAGCTGTTGGCTGTCATCAAGGCTTTGAAGGCATGGAGACATTGACTTGAGGGGGCTAAACACCCTTTTCTCATCTGGACTGACCACCACAATCTGGAGTACATCCGGGCAGCGAGGAGATTGAAACCTCCTCAGGCAAGGTGGACCATGTTTTTCACCCGTTTTGTGTTTACCGTTTCCTACAGACCAGGCTCCCAGAACGTGAAGGCAGACACATTGTCCCGACTGTACAACACAGAGGAGCAGGCCATAGATCCCACTCCCATACTCCCCGCCTCCTGCCTGGTGGCGCCGGTAGTGTGGGAGCTGGACACGGACATTGAGCAGACGTTACGTGTAGAGCCCACTTCCATCCAGTGTTCCGCTGGGCGTCTGTACGTCCCGTCTGCTGTTCGTGACCGGTCGATCTATTGCGCCCACACGTCACCCTCGTCTGGTCAGCCTGGGATCGGTCGGACAGTGCGCTGTTTGAGCGGGAGGTAATGGTGGCCTACCTTGGCTAAGGACGTGAGGGTTTATGTTTCCTCCTGCTCGGTGTGCGCCCAGTGTAAGGCTCCTAAGCACCTGTCCAGAGGGAAGCTACACCCCTTACCCATTCCACAATGGCCTTGGTCACACCTGTCGGTAGATTTTCTAACCGATCTCCAACCCTCACTGGGTAACACCGCGATCCTGGTCGTTGTGGATCGGTTCTCAAAGTCCTGTCGTCTCCTCCCTCTGCCCGGTCTCCCTACGGCCCTACAGACTGTGGAGGCCTTGTTTACGCACGTCTTCCGGCACTACGGGTTGCCTGAGGATATAGTGTCTGATCGAAGTCCCCAATTTACGTCTAGGGTCTGGAAGACATTCATGGAACATCTAGGGTCTCGATCAGCCTTACTTCAGGGTTTCACCCCGAGAGAAGTGGGCAGGTGGAGAAAGTAAACCAGGATGTGGGCAGGTTTCTGCAGTCCTATTGCCAGGACAGGCCGGGGGAGTGGGCGGTGTTCATGCCCTGGGCCGAGATTGCACAGAATTCGCTTCGCCACTTCTCCACTAACCTCTCTCCCTTCCAGTGCATACTGGAGTACCAGCCGGTTCTGGCGCCTTGGCATCAGAGTCAGACCGAGGCTCCTGCGGTGGACGACTGGTTCAGGTGAGCGGAGGAGACATGGGAAGCTGTCCGTGTTCACCTTCAGCGGGCCGTGCTGCTCCAAAAAGAGAACGCAGACCGCCACTGCAGTGAGGCACACCGGGGGACCGGGTCTGGCTCTCGACCCAAAACCTGCCCCTCCGCCTGCCCTGCCGGAAGCTGGGTCCGCGGTTTGTGGGGCCATTTAAAGTCCTGAGGAGAGTGAACAGGGTTTGTTATAGGTTACAGCTTCCCCCCGATTACCGTATTAACCCCTCGTTCCATGTGTCTCTCCTCAGGCCGGTGGTGGCTGGCCCGCTCCAGGAGTCTGAGATGCGGGAGTTTCCTCCGCCCCCTCTGGACATCGAGGGGGCCCCGGCGTACTCCGTTCGCTCCATACTGGATTTGAGGCGTCGGGCGAGGGGCCTTCAGTACCTCGTGGAGTGCGAGGGGTACGATCTTGAGGAAAGGTGCTGGGTTCCTGCAGCATTAAAGTATGTAGTCAGCCACCAATTGTGCAAGTTCTTTCACTTAAAAAGATGAGAGAGGCCTGTAATTTTCATCATAGGTACACTTCAACTATGACAGACAAAATGAGAAAAAGAAAATCCAGAAAATCACATTGTAGGATTTTTAATGAATTTATTTGCAAATTATGGTGGAAAATAAATATAATAAGTAATTACAGGCCTCTCTCATCTTTTTAAGTGGGAGAACTTGCACAATTGGTGACTGACTAAATACTTTTTTGCCCCATTTGATATTTCGTTGAAATTGTATTTTTATATTGTCATAGCTCTTTCTTTGGGACTGAAAACTTGTTCATTGTCATTTTTAGCAGATCAAGCTAACCTTTGTGTCATTAAATAAACTAATATTGGATGTCTGTATATTCTTTTATATTTATCTAGCTACCTGATACTACCTAGAATAGAGGAAGAGAACTTGATAAAAAAAACTACCCGTGTGCTACACATTATCCTGGCTCTGCCACCTCCTGCTGCTACTAATGTTACTATCCATGCAGGTAATGCAGTCTACTGCGAGGCTTCTTTGGGAAATGTAAGGACCATCCCACCCGCGAATGCTATGGTAAAAAAACACTGACCTTGAGAAAACAACTAGACCAAGTTAGCTTAGCCAACTAGCTATTTTCAGCTATGACGGAACAGCTGTTGTTTACAAACGCACCGGAAGATCTCTGGGGTTCCAGGAAAAAACGTTAAAAAGGTTTATAGAGGTGGTATGCAATTTCCCAAAATGTTGAAGTGGCGGTACAGCGCTCCGGACAATTCCGGTCCAAGTCAAGCACTGCTGCTTGCACATGCCACATCAATTTAGTATTTATTTTTCTCCAAAGAAAAACACTGATTCCTGTTAGCAAACAGTAAGCAACCATTGGAAGTGTTTTCCTTTGTTTCCCATGCCCCATTGAATTTGAATCCCTTTGGAATGAGAGTAAATGCTTTTACCATGGTTCCCATCGCTTCCACACAGATCTGTCCAGAGTGACCAGTGGCATCCTGCAGCCTGTATTGTATGTGCACATCAGATCTAATAGCTCAACGTGGGATTTTCAACACTCAATACCCCTTCTGTTACACATCAAACTGAACACAGGAATAGAACCTGGTATACGTGCAAATACTGGACAGTGACAAAAGGAGTTACAAGGATTTACAAAAGAACACAACATTATTCAATATAAATGTTTAACCAAAAGTCTGAAATCCAAGTTCTAAACCTTACACCCCCAAGAACACAAAACCATACAGTATAATCTCGAACACAGCAGTTGTCAAGTTATCCTATTTCCATTGGATATTAGCTACTCCTTGTATTCCATATTCAAATTGTTATTTTTTAATAGTCAAATAAAGCTGTGTTCACCCTCTTGGAGAACTTAAAATGATTTTGGATGGAAAAAAAGACTGTCCAGAGTGCAATGGACCACAATGGGAACGAATCGCAATGTGCTAAATTACACAATTGCAGAGGATAAAGCTCCTGCTGCCTGTTAAGATAAGGTTATCCTCAGCAACAGGAGCAGGTGACCATCAACATGACGCAAGGGTAACCATGAACTGAATAATCAGCCATTTAAATTACTAGCCTTAACAACCCACTCTGTTTTTAATTACAAATGATGTGTGCACTCCATTTAAAGTTTAGTATCAAAAATAGTCTAATAAAAAGCATAAGCTGGCGCACACCAAAAAGTATTTAGTGTAGAGGTGCTGACTAACAGTGAATAAACTGTAAGCTACAGTGCCTTACAAAAGTATTCACCCCCCTTTGCGTTTTTCCTATTTTGTTTCATTACAACCTGTAATTGAAATTAATTTTTATTTGGATTTCATGTAATGGACATACACAAGATAGTATAAAATGGTGAAGTGAAATTTAAAAGATAACTTTAAAAAAAAATTAAACTGAAAAGTGGTAGGTGCATATGTATTCACCCCCTTTGCTATGAAGCCCCTAAATAAGATCTGGTGCAACCAATTATCTTCAGAAGTCACATAATTGGTTAAATAAAGTCCACCTGTGTGCAATCTAAGTGTCACATGATCTCAGTATATATATATATACCTGTTCTGAAAGGCCCCAGAGTCTGCAACGCCACTAAGCAAGGGGCACCACCAAGCAAGCGGCACTATGAAGACCCAAGAAGCTCTCCAAAAAGGTCAGGGACAAAGTTGTGGAGAAGTACAGATCAGGGTTGGGTTATAAAAAATATTCAAAACTTTGAACATCCCATGGAGCACCATAAAATCCATTATTAAAAATGGAAAGAATATGGCACCAAAACAAACCTGTCGAAGAGAGGGCCAAAACTCACCAAAACTCACGGACCAGGCAAGGAGGGCATTAATCAGAAAGGCAACAAATAGACCAAAGATAACCCTGAAGGAGCTGCAAAGTTCCACAGCGGAGATTGGAGTATCTGTCCATAGGACCACTTTAAGTCGTACACTCCACAGAGCTGGGCTTTACAGAAGAGTGGACAGAAAAAAAGCCATTGCTTAAAGAAAAAAATAAGCAAACATGTTTGGTGTTCACCAAAAGGCATGTGGGAGACTCCCCAAACATATGGAAGAAGGTACTCTGGTCAGATGAGACTAAAATGTAGCTTTTTGTCCATCAAAGAACACGCTATGTCTGGCGCAAACCCAACACCTCTCATCACCCCGAGAACACCATCACAACAGTGAAGCATGGTGATGGAAGCATCATACTATGGGGATGTTTTCATCGGCAGGGACTGGAAAACTGGTCAGAAATTAAGGAATGATGGATGGTGTTAAATACAGGGAAATTCTTGAGGAAAACCTGTTTCAGTCTTCCAGAGATTTGAGCCTGGGATTAAGGTTCACCTTCCAGCAGGACAATGACCCTAAGCATACTGATAAAGCACCACTCGAATGGTTTAAGGGGAAACATTTAAATGTGTTGGAATGGCCTAGTCAAAGCCCAGACCTCAATCCAATTAAGAATTTGTGGTATGACTTAAAGATTGCTGTACACCAGCAGAACCCATTCAACTTGAAGGCGTTGGAGCAGTTTTGCATTGAAGAACGGGCAAAAATCCCAGTGGCTAGATGTGCCAAGCTTATAGAAACATACCCCAAGAGATGTGCAGCTATAATTGCTGCAAAAGGTGGCTCTACAAAGTATTGCATTTGGGGGGTGAATAGTTATGCATGCTCAAGTTTTCTGTTTTTTTTGTCTTATTTCTTGTTTGTTTCACGAGAAAAAATATTTGGCATCTTCAAAGTGGTAGGCATGTTGTGTAAATCAAATGTTACAGACCCCAAAAATCCATTTTTAATTCCAGGTTGTAAGGGGTAAAAATGCCAAGGGGTGAATACTTTCGCAAGCCACTGTATAAAAACAAAGAACATTCCTAGTAGAACGGTGTGTATAACTACTTAAAAACCTCTTGATACTCCCCATCCCGGATCCGGGATCGTGAATAAAGCCTCAGGCTCATTAGCATAACGCAACGTTAACGATTTCTGAAAATCCTAAATAAAATGAAAATAATGCGCCTGCTCTCAAGCTTAGCCTTTTCTTAACAACACTGTCATCTCAGATTTTCAAAATATGCTTTTGAACCATAGCAAATCAATCATTTGTGTAAGAGTATTGCAAGCTAGCTTAGCATTTTGCGTAGCATTTAGCACGCAACATTTTCACAAAAAACAGATAACCAAATAAATAAAATCATTTACCTTTGAAGAGCTTCGGATGTTTTCAATGAGGAGACTCTCAGTTACATAGCAAATGTTCAGTTTTTCCTGAAAGAATCTTTGTGTAGGAGAAATCGCTCCATTTTGTACATCACATTTGGCTACCGAAACGAACCGAAAATTCAGTCACCAAAACGTCAAACTTTTTCCGAATTAACTCCATAATATCGACCGAAACATGGCAAACGTTGTTTAGAATCAATCCTCAAGGTGTTTTTTCACATATCTCTTCATTGATATGCAGTTTGTGGAAGCCTGCTTTCCCCTCAGAATCGCATGGAAAAATACCAGCAGCTGAAAATGACGCACCAATTTCGACGGAGGACACCGGGCGGACACCTGGAAAATGTAGTCTCTTATGGTCAGTCTTCCAATGATATGCCTACAAATACGTCACAATGCTGCAGACACCTTGGGGAAACGATAGATAGGGCAGGCTCATTCCTCTCGCATTCACAGCCATATAAGGAGACAATGGAAAACAGAGCCTCAAAAATCCTGCACATATCCTGGTTGCCGTTTCACCTTGGTTTTGCCTGTAGCTCCCGTTCTAGGGCACCCACAGACAATATCTTTGCAGTTCTGGAAAATTCAGAGTGTTTTCTTTCCAAAGCTATCAATTATATGCATAGTCGAGCATCTTTTTGTGACAAAATATCTTGATTAAAACGGGAACGTTTTTCATCCAAAAATGAAATTGCGCCCCCAGAGTTTCAAGAGGTTAAGAAATAAGCCAAATAAGGATTATCACCTCAGGCCTAAGAACAGCCCTTAGTAGGGAGTTATCACACGATCGTCGCCGGGTTTGAGGGCCTTATCGCCTTTATAAAATGCTTGCCAACATATTAATACAAATATTATACTTTTTTTCATAAAAAAATTCTGAAGTTCTGTCACGCCCTGACCTTAGAGTTCCTTTTATTTCTCTATTTGGTTAGGTCAGGGTGTGACTAGGGTGTGCATTCTAGTTTTTTCGTTTCTAGGTTGGCCTAGTATGGTTTCCAATCAGAAGCAGCTGTCATTTGTTGTCTCTGATTGGGGATCATATTTAGGCAGCCTTTTCCCACCTGTTGATTGTGGGATCTTGATTTGGTATTGTTGCTTTTGAGCCCTACAGTGCGCCTTCACAGTCCAGTGCATCCTGTGCTCGCTCCCCGCACTTGCCATGCGAAAGGTGGTCATTTGTCCAGGACACATTTTGTCAGCTCTACGCTCCAGACCTCCAGTGATGATCCATGGCCCGGAGCCTCCAGTGATGATCCATGGCCCGAAGCCTCCAGTGAAGGTTCGTAGTCTGGAGCCTCCAGCGATGGTTCATAGTCCAGAGCCTCCAGCAACGGTTCCCAGTCCGGAGCCTCTGGCGACGATCTACGGTCTGGAGATCCCGGCGACGATCTACGGTCCAGTTCCTCCGGTGATGATCCACGGTCCGGATCTTCCGGCGACAATCTACGGTCCGGTTCCTCTGGCGACGATCCACGGTCCGGAGCTTCTGGCAACGAGCTATGGTCCGGTTCCTCCGGCGACGATCCACGGTCCGGTTCCTCCGGCGACGATCCATGGTCCGGTTCCTCCGGCGACGATCCATGGTCCGGTTCCTCCGGCGACGTTCCACGATCCAGAGTCCCGGCGATGATCCACGGTTCGGAACCTTCGACGCCGATCCACGGTCCGGCGCTTCCGGCAACGATCCCCGCACCAGAGGCGTCACCAAAACCGGACAGATCCACGAGCGGCGCGGGGGCGACGTCCCGCACTGTAGCCGCCACCAAGGCTGGATGCCCACCCGGAACCTTCCCCTATAGCAGGGGTGTCAAAGTCAAATGGACGGAGGGCCAAATAAAAAATTTAGCTACAAGCCGAGGGCCGGACTGTTCGAATGTTCATTGAAAATTTTTTAAATGACGCATATAGTCTAGTGAACCTAATTGAACCTACTGAAAACCTAACAAATATATTCCAATATGATCAGATAAATAAAGCAATATTTTCTTATGGCTCTGTCAGTAATCTTTAATTTTCAACAGACACAAAAGACAAATTTCCTTTATATAAAAATCCCCATAACATGAACATTAAATGAAAGAAACCGGTATTCAAGGCACCATCAGTAGCCTATATTTTCTATTTTAGCAAAAGTGGGCTAAATTTACTTCAAAGAAAAAAACAATAATAGCAATTTTCTATCATCCACTCAACTGAAATATTTTTAAAATATAATTGGATTGAAATACAATAAAATAAAGTGCAAAAATCTATTAATCAAAAACAACACTTTGTTTAAGGAGAAGTAACATGCAGTGAAAACAAATATTAAACTTTAACTTTTAAACTTGAACTGAGTAAAAACTCTAAATATGTGATTGCACAGTAATGTTCACTTGTTTGAGGTTGAGGGTGATACTTGGTGGTGTCCCATCTTTTCCACAAGTTCATCAATGTTCGGGGTAAGGCTCTGAGCTGAGGAAATCCTCAGAATTGAGTGGAGGTGTTCAGCAGTAAGTCGACTTCTGTGTGATGTTTTGTTCAGGTTCATCAAAGAAAAAAAGTTGTTCACACAGGTATGTGCTGCCAAACATAGACAACGTTTGAGCAGCCTGGATGCGCAGCTGGGGCATTGTGTCGGGGAGGAAACGGGCGAACTCCGCAGCACCCACTGCCGCATATTTTGCCCTCAGTGCATCATTGCATTGGAGGTCAATCAACTCCATTTGGAGGTTTGGTGGTGAGCTTTCCACGTCAACAGCAAATGGGTTACCGAGCAGTTCCAACCTGCTTTTTTGTGCTTCAAAGTCAGCAAATCGGCGTCGAAAGTCAGCGGCAAGCATACCTATTTTATCAGCCAACTGTGCGCTCGGGAACGCACTGGTAGAGAGCTTCTCTTTCATGGTCTGGCAGCTGGGAAAGTGGCTCAAATTTTCTTTCCGCATCTGCGTCTCCCACAGAGTCAGTTTGGTTTTAAATGCCTTCACTGTACTGTACATATCAGAGATGACATGATCCCGACCCTGCAGCTGCAAGTTCATTGCATTCAGATGACTCGTAATGTCACACAGAAAAGCCATTTCACACAGAAACATTTCGTCTCGGAGTTGTGTTGTGTCTTTCCCTTTGCTGTCCAAGAACAGACAAATCTCCTCACGAAGCTCGAAACATCTTTGAAGCACCTTTCCCTGGCTTAGCCATCGCACCTCTGTGTGATAAGGCAAATCACCATGCTCCGTTTCTAACTCCGTCAGAAATGCCTTGAACTGGCGGTGATTCAAACCTTTGGCTCTGATAAAGTTAACTGTGCGCGTGATGATGCTCATTACATGCTCCATTTTCAAGGCTTTACCGCACAACGCTTCCTGGTGTATGATACAATGATAAGCTGTCAGCTCACCTGTCGCGTTTTCCTCTTGCATCTTTTCCCGTATCTTCGCCACCAGTCCGCTCCTGTGTCCACACATCGCAGGTGCTCCGTCGGTTGTCAAACCCACGAGTTTTTCCCAAGGCAGCTCCATCTCATTTACACATCTTGACACCTCTTCATACAAATCATGCCCCGTAGTTGTGCCATGCATAGGACGTAAAGCCAAAAACTCCTCTGTCACGCTTAGGCTGGAGTCCACTCCGCGGATGAAAATTGACAACTGGGCAATGTCAGAAATGTCGGTGCTCTCATCCACAGCCAAGGAATATGCAATGAAATCTTTTCCCTTTTTCACAAGCTGCTCTTTTAGATTGATGGACAACTGGTCTACTCTCTCGGCAATGGTGTTTCTGCTCAGACTCACATTTAAAAAGAGTTGCCTTTTTTCTGGGCAAACTTCGTCACAAACTTTAATCATGCAGTTTTTGATGAAATCCCCTCCGTAAATGGCCGGGCTGATTTAGCGATCTCTTCTGCCAAAATAAAACTGGCCTTGACAGCAGCCTGGCCTTGTGATTTGGCTTTTTTGAACAGAGCCTGTCGAGATTTGAGGCCTCGTTTTAATTCCTCTGCCTTTTGTAGCCTTTGTTCCATGTCCATATTCATGTTTTTGTCCGCGTGTTTCGTTTCATAATGTCGTCTCAGATTATACTCTTTCAGTACCGCCACACTTTCTCCACACAGAAGACACACAGGTTTTCCAGCTACCTCCGTGAACATATACTCCGACTCCCACCTTGTTTGAAACCCCCGGTTCTCAGTGTCCACCTTCCGTTTTGCCATTTTTGATGGGTATCTGAAAGTTAATTTTACTGTGATGCTGACGACTGCTGTGCCAATAAATATTGAAATGAAGCAGCCTACTGCTCGGTGCGTCACCGTTGCATTGTGGGAAATGTAGTATTGGTGCGTGTAAAAGATCTGCGGGCTGCCGGCTTGCTGCGGTCTGCGGGCCGGTTCTAATAATAAATCAAGATCATCCCAGGGGCCGTAAAAAACCTTCTCGCGGGCCGGATGTGGCCCGCGGGCCTTGACTCTGACATATGTGCCCTATAGAGTCAGGTATGCGGCCGGAGTCCGCACCTTTGGGGGGAGGGGGGGGGGGTACTGTCACACCCTGTCCTTAGAGATCTATTTACTTCTCTATTTGGTTAGGTCAAGGTGTGACTAGGGTGGAAATTCTAGTTTTTTCGTTTCTAGGTTGGCCTAGTATGGTTCCCAATCAGAGGCAGCTGTCATTCGTTGTCTCTGATTGGGGATCATATTTAGGCAGCCTTTTCCCACTTGTTGTTTGTGGGTTCTTGATTTGGTATTGTTTCTTTTGAGCCCTACAAAGCTTGACGTTTTGTTACTCTTTATTTGTTTTGTTGCTGGTTCACATTAATAAATATGATGAACGCCTTCCACGCTGCACCTTGGTCCAATCCTTCCAACAACTACCAAAAAGTTGCTAGTTATTTTGTCATGTTTTGACCCAGTCGTTAATTCGAATCATTCTATTAATTTGACATAGCTATGCTAAACAAATCATTGGCACCTAGAGTACCTTCTGAGTACCTTCTGAAAGTATACATTCCCCTATACTTGATCCACATTTAGCTGTGTTACAGCCTTAATTCAAAATTGATGAATTATAAACATTTTCTCAACCATCTGCACACAACACTCCATAATGACAAAGTGAAAACATGTTTTTTAGATATTTTTGCAAATGTATTGAAAATGAAAATGGTAAGCAAAGGTGAATTAATCTCCCAGTGTCTGGTGAAAAGCAGACTGAATCAGGCTGTGCTCAACTCCATTACGTTTATTTTTTATCCTGAAAAACTCCCCAGTCCTTAACGATTACAAGCATACGTATAACATGATGCTGCCACTACTATGCTTAAATTTAAAATATGGAGTGTGCTACTCAGTAATGTGTTTTATTGGATTTGCCCCAAACATAACACTTTGTATTCAGGACAAAAAGTTAATTGTTTTGACACATTTTTTGCAGTATTACTTTAGTGCCTTGTTGCAAACAGAATGCTTGTTTTGGAATATTTGTATTCTGTACAGGCTTCCTTCTTTTCACTCTGTCAATTAGGTTATTATTGTGGAGTAACTACGATGTTGTTGATCCAACCTCAGTTTTCTCCTATCACGGCAATTCAACTCTGTAACTGTTTTAAAGTCACCATTGGCCTCATGGTGACATCCCTGAGAAGTTTCCTTCCTCTCTGGCAACTGAGTTTGGAAGGACACATGCATCTTTGTAGAGGTGTATTGATACACCATCCAACGTGTAAATAATAACTTCACCATGCTCAAAGGTATATTCAATGTCTGTTTTTACCTATTTACCAATAGGTGCCGTTTTTACCAATATTTACCAATTAAGCACAGGCAAAATCCTAGAGGAAAACCTGTTTCGGTCTGCTTTTCACCAGACAGTTGCAAGGCACTGGAAAACCTCCCTGGCCTTTGTGGTTGAACCTGTGTTTAAAATTCACTGCTCAACTGAGGGACCTTACAGATAATTGTATGTGTGGGGTACAGAGATGAGGTAGTCATTCAAAAATCATGTGAAACACTATTACTGCACACAGAGTGAGTCCATGCAACTTTTTATGTGACTTGTTAGGCAAATTCTTACTCATTAACTTATTTAGGCTTGCCATAACGAAGGGGTTGAATTCTTACTGACTCAAGACATTTTAGCTATTCATTTTTAATTAATAAGTAACAATTTTGAAAAACACAATTTCACTTTGGAATTATGGGGTAGTCTGTGTAGGCAGTGAAAAAAAATCAATTTAATCCATTTTAAATTCAAGCTGCAACACAACAAAATGTGGAAAAAATCAAGGGGTGTGAATACTTTCTGAAGGCACTCGTGCTAGCCACACTGTGCTGGTTAATTCATGAATGGAATTCTGAGAGTTTACGGTTTCCATGGTGAATTATTCGTTTCATGTTCATTCTTGGGCGAGCTACCCTACTGGTCCAGGAGAGATCGCATTCGTAAAATGATACATTGCTGCACATTACATTTAGCTGAATTCTGTCTTATTGTTCAAATGTTTTTTTGCTCCTGTGATCTGAATGGCTGCTAGGTTTCAGTTCTGCATGTTTGTCCTGTATGAGTTTTCGCTGTACCTTTTAGTCAGTTTATACAACCCCCAATTGTTGCAAACCAAATAGTAGCATGAACTAATAATGGTTAGACACAATTTTTCCGAGGGAGATCAAGTTTATGAACTTCCTACCTGGGCTGCGGGACAGTGGAATTATGACATTAACACGTCATGGTATTTTTCAGGAGTTAAATAGTGAAATATATTTAAAATGTCAGGTCTATAATGAGTATAACAAGGTTGGTTATGTTTCCACTTGCCTCTGCAAAAATATGTATTCGATGTTTATGTATTCCTATTGGTTCGCTGAATTTACATAGTAATAAGGTGTTATACCATTGGTCAAGCTTGCAGATGGGGGGGGGGGGGGGATTGTGAACGGCAATTCTTCCCAGTCTGATATTGACATACAAGTAGTAGGTCACCTTCTGAAATACTATTTACAATGTGTACGTACGAGTTCACTTGGCGACAGACATTGAGATATATATACAGTGCCTTCAGAAAGTATTCAGACCCCCTTTTTCTCTCAACAAGCCTCATGAGGAATGCTTTTCCACAGTCATAGTTTTGATGTCTTCACTATAATTTTACAATGTAGAAAATAGTAAAATAATGAAAAACTGGAATGAGTAGGTGTCTCCAGCCACTTTTGGCTGGTACTGTATGTGTGTGTGTGTATGTTATTAAGTACATGTTGGATATATATATATATTGATATATATATATGTATGTATATATATATGTATGTTTACGGTACCCGGTTAGATATTGGGGGCTTCCAGTGATGTGCTTTTGTATGTATGTTATTTCTACTTAATATAATGTTTACATACCCTACATTACTCATCTCATCTCATTTGTATATGTATATACTGTACTCTATATCATCTACTGCATCTTTATGTAATACACGTATCACTAGCCACTTTAAACTATGCCACTTTGTTTACATACCCTACACTACTCATCTCATATGTATATACTGTACTCTATATCATCTACTGCATCTTTATGTAATACACGTATCACTAGCCACTTTAAACTATGCCACTTTGTTTACATACCCTACATTACTCATCTCATATGTATATACTGTACTCTATATCATCTACTGCATCTTTATGTAATACACGTATCACTAGCCACTTTAAACTATGCCACTTTGTTTACATACCCTACATTACTCATCTCATATGTATATACTGTACTCGATACCATCTACTGCATCTTGCCTCTGCCTATGTACCATCACTCATTATATCTTTATGTACATATTCTTTATCCCTTTACACTTGTGTGTATAAGGTAGTAGTTTTGGAATTGTTAGGTTAGATTACTCATTGGTTATTACTGCATTGTCGGAACTAGAAGCACAAGCATTTCGCTACACTCGCATTAACATCTGCTAACCATGTGTATGTGACAAATAAATTTGATTTGATTTTGATTTGATGCTCTAAATGTAATGGTCGCATTATCTCCCTGCTAATTCAGTTATTTCCATGCTAACAGACAAGTTGAAGTATTCATTTGTAGACAAACTGGAATTAAGGCCAGACTAAGTCATTGGCACAAAAGATATTGTTCAAATGTTGATATTTGGTTGCATTGACATCCAAACAAAATTCTATATGGGGAACACAATTCCCTTTTTATGCACTTTTTTTCTCTACGCGTATACTGACCATGAACTTAAGCATGAGAATGGCATGCCATTCACCCGCTATTCCTTTTGGGTGGAGATCTTATAAATTAAGGTGTGACGGAGGTGTGTCTACAGATACGCCTTATCCTGACCTTGACATAATCCCCTCATAATTCCGCCACCTTTACGTGCAGGGAAACCATGAATAAGGTCTAACGAACATTCCGGTTCCAAGTGGAAAAAGCATCAACTGAATTTTTTCCTGATAGAAATAACACCATTCTCTTTGCACTGTATTTTACAGCTTGTTAAAAGCTATTGATAAGCTGTAGGTAAATGAGTAATCCATTTGGATCATGGAATTGTAAATATAAATGATGCTTATTTTAGATATATTTGACCTTATAATCGCTGAAGACAAATGTGAAACCAATCATATGGCAGCAAACTGAAGCACACCAACATCAACTTTCCTTCAGTTAAGTTAATGAAATGCAGAATTTAAATTGTACGGCTTTTTAACTTGCAGGGATGGGCACTATCGAGTTTCTTAATTATAGGCTACCCGCCGACTTTCTCTGTTTCCTATTTCTATCAGGTTAAATATTAGTCACTATCAGTATCGACCCACAGTAGGCCTAATAACCACACATATTCAACTGCCAATTTACTGTTAGTTCTACAGCCATCAACATACTGTTGTCCTGAACATTTAATGTGCTTCCTTGTGTCTATCGTCAGAATAAACACCAATCCACTGGGATTGCTAGCTGGACAGTCTTTTTTTTTTAAACACACAGCAAGAGAGTTAAGAAGTACAATCACATCTGTTACACCGGTGCCGAGACCAGTCTTCTTGTCTTTGTGGGACATCTGCTACATTAGCATAGTGTCACAACCATACTGTAACACATTATCCTATCAGCCTAAGTCCTCTGAAGCTTTAAAGGCCCATTGCAGTCAAAAACGTGATTTTTTTTAATGTTGTATATATATTTCCACACTATGAGGTTGGAATAATACTGTGAAATGGTGAAAATGCTGATAACGCCCTTTTAGTGTAAAAGCTATTTGAAAAGACCTCCCGAAATTTCTGCCTGTTTTGGTGGGATAGAGTTTTGGCCTACCTGGTGACATCACCATGCTGTACATTAGCTAATAGACCAATAACAAATAGAGTTCCAAACCTCTCTGCCAATAACAGCTTGTTTTCAGTTTTCCCTCCCCACTCAGACCACTCCCAGACAGTCCTTGCAAAATTATTGAGTGAGAAATTGCTCTTGGCTAAGAAGCTATTTTTGAAAATGTTTATTGAAAGCATTCACAGTGAGTTACTTAACTGTACCCAGAAATTATTTGATATTGAGATAAGAACAGCTGCATCGGACCTTTTAATAAGTTCAGATCAGATCACCAGTTCTGATGTGAAATCATCTGCAAAGTCAAATCCTCAAGTTCAATGTAAAATGAGTTAATACTGCATACAGTGGAACTGGGAAATTAAGTAAAAGAAAGGCAGAGAGAGAGAGAGTGACAGAGAGAGAGAGAGTGACAGACAGAGAGAGAGAGAGAGAGAGAGAGAGAGAGAGAGAGAGAGAGAGAGAGAGACACACAGACAGACAGACAGACAGACAGACAGACAGACAGACAGACAGACACCGGCACCACAGGCCAGGAGATACTTTCATGTTCCTGATTAAGGTGGCCCTGTCCCTGAGGAGATACACGCTCATTGGGGAAATCAGCTCCCCCCCCCCACACACACACACACCAAACTCTGTCTGCACTCCTCTCCTCTGCCTCTCCATGGTTGTTCCTTTTCCTATCTATCTCCCTCTCTTTCTGTGCCACACACCTCTTCGGCGAGAGATACAAAAATAAGCTCACACTTATTAAGTGCTGAAACTGATGGCTGTGCAATGAATGGTGATCCCATGGTGCATGTCCACAAAGTCACCATGGCAAATAGCTGGGAATGCAGGGGTTAGAGAGCAGCAAGGAGAACCACTCTAACTAGATCAATACTGGTTGCAGAAAGGCCAGACTCCTACAGTGAACACTACTTGTATAGGCAGCAGAAATCAAAGGAAACTTAACTCTGCATGACATTTTCTTTTCCTTCCATCTATTCTTGAATTATTAACCAAGAAGCACAGCATTTTGATTCCCATATCCCTAGAGTCTCTTGAGTGAGCACAGAGAACAGTAATTTAACAAACTCAATCTTTTTCATCTAGAATCTGAAAAAACAAAACAATACAGAGCAGTTTAGCCAAGCTTATCATTTCCTCACAGCTGTTCAGTACTATGAGCTAACTAATGTAACTAGATTGGAATGTGAGGCTGAAGATAAAAGCTGAACTACTGTATGTTTGTCTTGTCCATACTTTATCAATGGGGTTCAGCCAATGATTCATCAAGCTCATTGTAAGCCAATTTACAATGGCAGGGCTACAGCTGTGACATTTAATATCCTAATTTGCACAATGATTCCAAGTAAACCATGTTGTTTAACTGATTCCTGTTTGTAAACATTTTGACATAGAGCTTACCATTTGAATTCTCTTTTTGACATAGAGCTACCAAGGGAATTCTCTTCGATTATAATCACAGCCGTATATATTCCCCCCCAAGCAGACACATCGATGGCTCTAAACAAACTTTATATGACTCTTTGCAAACTGGAATCCATACATCCTGAGGCTGCATATATTGTAGCTGGGTATTTTAACAAGGCTAATCTTAAAACAAGACTCCCTAAATTGTATCAGCATATTGATTGCGCAACCAGGGCTGGCAAAACCTTGGATCATTGCTATTCTAACTTCCGCAAGCATATAAGGCCCTGCCCCGCCCTCCTTTCGGAAAAGCTGACCACGACTCCATTTTGTTGATCCCTGCCTACAGACAGAAACTAAAGCAAGAAGCTCCCACGCTGAGGTCTGTCCAACGCTGGTCCGACCAATCTGATTCCACACTCCAAGACTGCTTCCATGACGTGGACTGGGATATGTTTCGTATTGCGTCAGACAACAACATTGACGAATACGCTGATTCGGTGTGCGAGTTCATTAGAACGTGCATTGAAGATGTTGTTCCCATAGCAACGATTAAAACATTCCCAAACCAGAAACCATGGATTGATGGCAGCATTCGCGTGAAACTGAAAGCGCGAACCACTGCTTTTAATCAGGGCAAGGTGACCAGAAACATGACCGATTACAAACAGTGTAGCTATTCCCTCCGCAAGGCAATCAAACAAGCTAAGTGTCAGTATAGAGACAAAGTAGAATCTCAATTCAATGGCTCAGACACAAGAGGTATGTGGCAGGGTCTACAGTCAATCATGGATTACAAAAAGAAAACCAGCCCCGTCACGGACCAGGATGTCTTGCTCCCAGGCAGACTAAATAACTTTTTTCCTCGCTTTGAGGACAATACAGTGCCACCGACACGGCCTGCAACCAAAACATACGGCCTGCAACCAAAACATGCGGCCTCTCCATCACTGCAGCCGAGGTGAGTAAAACATTTAAACGTGTTAACCCTCGCAAGGCTGCAGGCCCAGACGGCATCCCCAGCCGCGCCCTCAGAGCATGCGCAGACCAGCTGGCTGGTGTGTTTACGGACATATTCAATCAATCTCTATCCCAGTCTGCTGTTCCCACATGCTTAAAGAGGGCCACCATTGTTCCTGTTCCCAAGAAAGCTAAGGTAAGTGAGCTAAACGACTACCGCCCCGTAGCACTCACTTCCGTCATCATGAAGTGCTTTGAGAGACTAGTCAAGGACCATATCACCTCCACCCTACCTGACACCCTAGACCCACTCCAATTTGCTTACCGCCCAAATAGGTCCACAGACGATGCAATCTCAACCACACTGCACACTGCCCTAACCCATCTGGACAAGAGGAATACCTATGTGAGAATGCTGTTCATCGACTACAGCTCGGCATTCAACACCATAGTACCCTCCAAGCTCGTCATCAAGCTCGAGACCCTGGGTCTCGACCCCGCCTTGTGCAACTGGGTACTGGACTTCCTGACGGGCCGCCCCCAGGTGGTGAGGGTAGGCAACAACATTTCCACCCTGCTGATCCTCAACACTGGGGCCCCACAAGGGTGCGTTCTGAGCCCTCTCCTGTACTCCCTGTTCACCCACGACTGCGTGGCCACGCACGCCTCCAACTCAATCATCAAGTTTGCGGACGACACAACAGTGGTGATTACCAACAACGACGAGACGGCCTACAGGGATGAGGTGAGGGCCCTCGGAGTGTGGTGTCAGGAAAATAACCTCACACTCAACGTCAACAAAACTAAGGAGATGATTGTGGACTTCAGGAATCGATGGAACAGTAGTGGAGAGGGTAGTAAGTTTTAAGTTCCTCGGCATACACATCACAGACAAACTGAATTGGTCCACCCACACAGACAGCATCGTGAAGAAGGCGCAGCAGCGCCTCTTCAACCTCAGGAGGCTGAAGAAATTTGGTTTGTCACCAAAAGCACTCACAAACTTCTCAGATGCACAATTGAGAGCATCCTGGCGGGCTGTATCACCGCCTGTTACGGCAACTGCTCCGCCCACAACCGTAAGGCTCTCCAGAGGGTAGTGAGGTCTGCACAACGCATCACCGGGGGCAAACTACCTGCTCTCCAGGACACGTACACCACCCGATGTCACAGGAAGGCCATAAAGATCTTCAAGGACAACAACCACTCGAGCCACTGCCTGTTCACCCCGCTATCATCCAGAAGGCGAGGTCAGTACAGGTGCATCAAAGCTGGGACCGAGAGACTGAAAAACAGCTTCTATCTCAAGGCTATCAGACTGTTAAACAGCCACCACTAACATTGAGTGGCTGCTGCCAACACACTGACTCAACTCCAGCCACTTTAATAATGGGAATTGATGGGAAATGATGTAAAATATATCACTTGCCACTTTAAACAATGCTACCTAATATAATGTTTACATACCCTACATTATTCATCTCATATGTATACGTATATACTGTACTCTATATCATCTACTGCATCTTTATGTAATACATGTATCACTAGCCACTTTAACTAGGCCACTTTGTTTACATACTCATCTCATATGTATATACTGTACTCGATACCATCTACTGTATCTTGCCTATGCTGCTCTGTACCATCACTCATTCATATATCTTTATGTACATATTCATTATCCCCCTACACTTGTGTGTATAAGACAGTAGTTTGGAATTGTTAGTGAGATTACTTGTTGGTTATTACTGCATTGTCGGAACTAGAAAGCATTTCGCTACACTCGCATTAGCATCTGCTAACCATGTGTATGTGACAAATAAAATTGGATTTGAACAGGTTTGTGACAAACAGCTGTACATCTCTTTCTATCTCCCGCTCTCTGTCTCTCTCTCTCTCACTCTGAGGAAGGGATGTAATCATCTCACTGATGGATAACTGACAGCACACCTTATCACACAGGGTCCTTTTTGTTCAGCGCACCACACAGGCTATACCATGGGAGCACCCGGCCATCTGTGTTGTGCTTTTTAGTGTCCATTATTCCTGCCTGATTCTGTCCCCTGACAAGCTACACGTTGTCCTGCCTGATGCTGTCCCCTGACAAGCTACACGTTGTCCTGCCTGATGCTGTCCCCTGACAAGCTACACGTTGTCCTGCCTGATGCTGTCCCCTGACAAGCTACATGTTGTTCTGCCTGATGCTGTCCCCCGACAAGCTACATGTTGTTCTGCCTGATGTTGTCCCCTGACAAGCTACATGTTGTTCTGCCTGATGCTGTCCCCTGACAAGCTACATGTTGTTCTGCCTGATGCTGTCCCCTGACAAGCTACATGTTGTTCTGCCTGATGCTGTCCCCTGACAAGCTCCATGTTGTTCTGCCTGATGCTGTCCCCTGACAAGCCACATGTTGTTCTGCCTGATGCTGTCCCCTGACAAGCTACATGTTGTTCTGCTTGATGCTGTCCCCTGACAAGCTACATGTTGTTCTGCCTGATGCTGTCCCCTGACAAGCTACATGTTGTTCTGCCTGATGCTGTCCCCTGACAAGCTACATGTTGTTCTGCCTGATGTTGTCCCCTGACAAGCTCCATGTTGTTCTGCCTGATGCTGTCCCCTGACAAGCCACATGTTGTTCTGCCTGATGCTGTCCCCTGAAAGCTACATGTTGTTCTGCCAGATGCTGTCCCCTGACAAGCTACATGTTGTTCTGCCAGATGCTGTCCCCTGACAAGCTACATGTTGTTCTGCTTGATGCTGTCCCCTGACAAGCTACATGTTGTTCTGCTTGATGCTGTCCCATGACAAGCAACATGTTGTTCTGCAGCCTAGCTCCAATCCAGCTAGGAAATGATTTGACATGACACACAGGGTAAAGGCAACTGAAATGAGTGGGAAAACAGAAAGCACACACATTGAGATTTTTATAGACTGGTTTAATCTGGGTTCTTATCAATTCAGGTCAACACTTCTAGGTCCGAGGGCAATTATGACTGAAACATTTTATACTGAGAGTCTGAGAAGCAGAAAAATTAGTAGGAACCCAAGTTTCCTTTCTCACATTCTCACTCACTACATATTTTGCAATCAATTGTTTATTGAAAAAGGTCACTTAAAATGTTTATATAGTTTCTTTAACACTGAGACCAAAACTAGCATCTGTTGCAACGATAAATCAGTCCTCTGTAGCAGATGTGACTTACTGTAGATTCCCCAGATATTAGTCAATCATATATGGTGACAAAACCTCCAGAAGGATAACATATATTAGATCAATATCTGGCCATTTCCACTGACTATGAAATAATAATTGTGCATAGCCGCAGGAAGTAAGGGTGCTGATGGTGTTGCCAGCATCCCCTGAAAAATCTGTGAACAAAATATATATTTTTAAAAAGTAGTGCACTGGGCCTTTACTAGTCCTGTATTAGCAGACCGATATAGCCATCTGAAGCGAGGGATACAAGAATTTTTCAGGACCCCACCCCCAAACTACTTCCCGCGGCTATGACCTTGTGTAGTGATTGTAATGACTATGGGGTCTGGATGAACACAGAGGAGTCATGTGCTAAAAAGTAAATATACAGTGCAGAGTGCAATCTATCTGGAACATTGGCTTTATTTTCTACACAGCTAGTATAGCAACACTTAGGCCTACAGCCCCATTTTCGAAACAGCTGACAGAACTGACAAAATTGCAGCCTCTATGACGAGTAGTAAATAATACGAAGTTGTTGATGCACGGTAGGGCATTGTAAGAAAAACAGTCCTTGTGAGTTCCTGTAAATGCTTCCTCCTGTGTACCAGAAGAACAAAATAACACAAAGGAAAGATGCAGCTATAGTGAATTAACTATTCACTAACCACACCAAAAAATGGTTGTGTTACACTGACAGTCACTCCAGAAAAGTACAAGACATATTGAACATGCAGCTCTGAAAGGAGCAGGGACAATATACCTCAGCTGAAAAGGGACTTCTCCTGAGCTGAGCCTCTGTGCCTGTTAGTGATGACTGGTGAGAGCTTCATGTAAAGAAGTCAACACCTTAAGTGTAAGGGCTCATACCATACCTAGCCTGCAGTCCAACCTGTCCTGCGTCCAGCGTCATCTAATGACTGAAATTCCCCCTCCTGTCATCTCTGTCCAAGACAGTTCCTGAGGAGAGCTCAATCAATACCTGTGCAGACTTGCCACTAGACAAGATCAGGTTCCCCATTTTCCCTCTCTTTGTGGTAGCAGGAAATACTCAGGGAAAAAAGGACAAGAAAGACCAAGGAACATGAGAGAGTAGACACTAGTCATCATTGAACTGCTCAATGTCAATAAAATAATATTGTGGTGCACGATACACAGTTACCAATGCTTGTTTGACCGGTGCATAATGATACTATTCTACTACTCTCTAAGATGTGGCCTTGAAAAGACACCCAACAGGGTTCCACTAATAAGGGTACGATTAAAAGTAAAAAAAAACTGTGATTTTCAAAAACTTCAATGAGTTTCTAGCCAGAGGGAGGATGTCTTCTTGCTCCCTATGTCACTTTGAATCTCCTAGTGTTTGAAAATCACTGTTTCTAAAATGTTTAACCTATTGATGATGTCATCGGTTAGAACTTTTTAACTTCATATTTATTTTTATAAAGCGTAGAAATACACCGTTTTCACATATGTAGACAGTGACACTGGTATGGTACTGGAGATAATGAAAATTATGTTGAAAAGTGCTGGAATTATCCTTTAACACATTTCTTCTATCACTCGACAATACAGGCACCAGCAACACCTGCTGAAAAGTCTATTCGAGATTCTCCATCACCAGATTTTATTTTGAAGAGTAAACACACAGAGGCAGACAATATGAAGCCACTCTCTGTTGCTTGTCTCCTTTGAACCCTAAGCCATCGCCCGGTGAGGCAAACAAATTACCCAGCAGTCTGTGCATTGTTTGTGAACAGTTGCCTCATTTTCCTCCACCTGCCGTCCCATGAGAGAAGTTTTCCACATCCCAGTGTCACAGAGAAAAAAACAGGCCTTGATATTCACACAGGTTCCAGCTCAATAGCATTCAAGATCAGGAGTCACTGAACAGATGTGTGTTACTGATCTTTGCTGCCAACAGTAAATGCCGAAAATAGCTCAGTCGATTTTACAGTGATGAAACGAGGAAAGCATTGGCAGATCATTTCTGTAAATTATTAATACTTGAATTTTCCATTTCCAACCTGCAATTTATCCTATGTTTTGAATCTTGCTGACAGCGCAATCGTGAGAGAAAATCTTGTATCTCTAACTTCCAAATAACTGAAACTGTTTAATTAAAAAATGTTCACATGCTTGAGCAGAGTACTCATTTAGAAAGAGGACTATATAGGGATGCTGTTTACCTTAGTGCTGTGAGTAAGTAGAAATACATGCTTACCATGAAGCTGAAACAAATACATGATATATATATACCTGACAAATACATTTCAACTCCGTTTTCGATATTCCTGACATTTAATCCTAGTAAATGTTCCCTGTCTTAGGTCAGTTAGGATCACCACTTATTTTAAGAATGTGAAATGTCAAAATAATACTAGAGAGAATGATTTATTTCTGCTTTTATTTCTTTCATCACATTCACAGTGGGTCAGAAGTTTACATACACTTAATAAATATTTGGTAGCACTGCCTTTAAATTTTTTAAATTGGGTCAAACGTTTCAGGTAGCCTTCCACAAGCTTCCCACAGTAAGTTGAGTGAATTTTGGCCCATTCCTCCTGACAGAGCTGGTGTAACTGAATCAGGTTTGTAGGCCTCCTTGCTCGCACACGCTTTTTCAGTCCTGCCCACAATTTTTCTATGGGATTGAGGTCAGGGCTTTGTGATGGCCACTCCAATACCTTGACTTTGTTGTCCTTAAGCCATTTTGCCACAAATTTGGAAGTATGCTTGGGGTCATTGTCCATTTGGAAGACACATTTGCAACCAGACTGATGTCTTGAGATGTTTCTTCAATATATCCACATAATTTTCTTTCCTCCTGGTGCCATCTATTTTGTGAAGTGCACCAGTCCCTCCTGCAGCACGCCCACAACATGACACTGCCACCCCAGCAGTCTGTGCATTGTTTGTGCATTACCATAGCCTAGTGGTTAGAGCATTAGACTAGTAACCAGAAGGTTGCAAGATCAAATCCCAGAGCAAACCAGATAAAACTATGTTCCTCTGCCCCTGAACAAGGCAGTTAACCTGCTGTCATTTTAAATTTGTTCTTAACTTAACTTGCCTTCACAGTGAGGATGGTGTTCTTCAGCTTGCAAGCCCCCCCCCCCCCCCCCCCCCCTTTTCCTCCAAACATAACAATGGACATTATGGCCAAACAGTTCTATTTTTGTTTCATCAGACCAGAGGATATTTCTCCAAAAAGTACAATCTTTGTCCCCATGTGCAGTTGCAAACCGTAGTCTGGATTTTGTATGGCGGTTTTGGAGCAGTGGATTCTTCCTTGCTGAGAGGCCTTTCAGGTGATGTTGATATAGGACTTGTTTTACTGTCGATATAGGTAGGCCTTGAAATACATCCACAGGTACACCTCCAATTGACTCAAATTTTGTCAATTAGCCTATCAGAAGATTCTAAAGCCATGATATAATTTTCTGGAATTTTCCAAGCTGTTTAAAGGCACAGTCAGCTTAGTGTATATAAACTTCTGACCTACTGGAATTGTGATACATTGAATTATAAGTGAAATAATCTGTCTGTAAACAACTGTTGGGAAAATTACTTGTGTCATGCACAAAGTAGATGTCCTAACCGACTTGCCAAAACTATAATTTGTTAACAAGATATTTGGGGAGTGGTTGAAAAACAAGATTTAATAACTCCAACCAAAGTGTATGTAAACTTCCGACTTCAACTGTATATATTTTTTACAGTTTAGTTTGATATTTTTTTATAGAAAGTTTGTTAGCTACCTACAGTGGGGAGAACAAGTATTTGATACACTGCCGATTTCGCAGGTTTTCCTACTTACAAAGCATGTAGAGATCTGTAATTTTATCATAGGTACACTTCACCTGTGAGAGACGGAATCTAAAACAAAATCCAGAAAATCACATTGTATGATTTTTAAGTAATTCATTTGCATTTTATTGCCTGACATAAGTATTTGATACATCAGAAAAGCAGAACTTAATATCTGGGTCAGAAACCTTTGTTTGCAATTATAGAGATCATACGTTTCCTGTAGTTCTTGACCAGGTTTGCATACACTGCAGCAGGGATTTTGGGCCACTCCTTCTCCAGATCCTTCAGGTTTCGGGGCTGTCGCTGGGCAATACGGACTTTCAGCTCCCTCCAAAGATTTTCTATTGGGTTGAGGTCTGGAGACTGGCTAGGCCACTCCAGGACCTTGAGATGCTTCTTACGGAGCCACTCCTTAGTTGCCCTGGCTGTGTGTTTCGGGTCGTTGTCACGCTGGAAGACCCAGCCACGACCCATCTTCAATGCTCTTTATGAGGGAAGGAGGTTGTTGGCCAAGATTTCACGAAACATGGCCCCACCCATCCTCCCCTCAATATGATGCAGTCGTCCTGTCCTCTTTGCAGGAAAGCATCCCCAAAGAATGATGTTTCCACCTCCATGCTTCACGGTTGGGATGGTGTTCTGGGGTTATACTCATCCTTCCTCTTCCTCCAAACACAGCGAGTGGAGTTTAGACCAAGAAGCTCTATTTTTGTCTCATCAGACCACATGACCTTCTTCCATTCCTCCTCTGGATCATCTAGATTTTAATCCATGACAGCATAGTGTGTTACTAATGGTTTTCTTTGAGTCTGTGGTCCCAGCTCTCTTCAGGTCATTGACCAGGTCCTGCCGTGTAGTTCTGGGCTGATCCCTCACCTTCCTCATGACCATTGATGTCCCACGAGGTGAGCTCTTGCATGGAGCCCCAGACCGAGGGTGATTGACGTCATCTTGAACTTCTTCCATTTTCTAATAATTGCGCCAACAGTTGTTGCCTTCTCACCAAGCTGCTTGCCTATTGTCCTGTAGCCCATCCCAGCCTTGTTCAGGTCTACAATTTTATCCCTGATGTCCTTACACGGCTGTCTGGTCTTGGTCATTGTGGAGAGGTTGGAGTCTGTTTGATTGAGTGTGTGGACAGGTGTCTTTATACAGGTAACGAGTACAAACAGGTGCAGTTAATACAGGTAATGAGTGGAGAACAGAGGGCTTCTTAAAGAAAAACGAACAGGTCTGTGAGAGCCGGAATTCTTACTGGTTGGTAGGTGATCAAATACTTATGAAATGCAAAAAAATGAAAATTAATTACTTAAAAAACATACAACGTGATTTTCTGGATTTTTGTTTTAGATTCCGTCTCTCACAGTTGAAGTGTACCTATGATAAAAAATTACAGACCTCTACATGCTTTGTAAGTAGGAAAACCTGCAAAATAGGCAGTGTATCAAATACTTGTTCTCCGCACTGTATATTAGTATAGCTGGATTTATGTACGAATACAGACACACAGTTCGAATTTGGGACACTACAAAGCTATATCTATGCTGTGATTTGCCATTATATCTGAGGACCGAAAGGCAATACTGCATTACAGAAAAGAGGATGGTCAGTAGCCATTAGGGTGAATGAGGGTATGTTAGTATATGTATGTAGACGAGAAAGACAGGAGGAGAAAAAGCATTGTAAGAAAAAAGAAAAGCCACCAATTTAGAAAGACCAGCATGAGGCTGGCTGCCCTGAAATTGATCTTGTGGGCATCATTAGTCTTTCAAATGTTCTCTTCTATGCATTCAAACACGACGCAAGTTCCAGTAAAGCCTCTTTAAAAAACTCATAAATTATGTCCGTGGATGAGCAGGGAGGGTACAGGAACTGCTTTCAGAAACAGCAGCCTTCTGTTGGGCTACGAGACAAATGCACTCTGAAATCACATCCATTATGTTGTGAATTATATATTTGAGGGATGCAGCTGGGGAGTGAGACCCCAGGGGAGGGGTGGTTAAGGAATGTCTCTCCAGACAAGGGAGGGCCAGATCATGGGAGGCTCGCAGCACTGACCCCAAAGATCCAACAGTATCTCCCATTAACGGGGTGCCATTAAAGCCAACCTCATACCATTAACAAAATGCAGCCATACTGCTTCCCTTGTGGTCCATTAACTCCTAAACTAATTCACCGCCTCCAGGTTTTTAGCAATGACTTCATTCTGCTGCTTCTGCAGAAGCTGAGATTACCTCAGTCTAGTAGTCTATGGGTTACGTACAGTATATTAGGGAAGCACTTAATGTAACATTGAACTAGTCAGACTACAGAGTGAAAGAACAGTGTGGGAGGGCTTGACCACCAAGTCAGAACCACATTTTGGAGTCTGACTTTGAATGAACTTGATGACAAATCAGACATTCTTACCTCAGGAGGGAAAGTGTTATTTCTGCTCAACACCTATGTCGACATGTGACCTTTAAAGAACATGTTTCTCCTAATTACTGCAGAAATGTAATTGATTCCGCCATGTCTATGGAAAAGACAAGGAGGTGAATTGGGAGCATAAAAGTGTGCGGGCCTTTCTATTCTTTACAAAGACATTAGCCTCCTCACAGGTATATCATTACATAGCACACTGGTCCATTCTGACAGGTTTGGTCTGACTGCGTTGTGACAAAAGTGTTATTGAGGCAACTTCAAAATGGTATTGGCACTTGAAGACAACATTCTTGACATCAAAGTGTTCCTACTCTCAACACACCTCTTCAACAGGTATTGCATCAGACAGGAGGTGTCTGACTTTTTCTCTCCATATGACCAGCCATAAAATGATTCTCTTATTATTCCCTGCCTGAGGCAAAGCTAGCACACAAGCAGCAGAGCATGAGCACAATTTCTAGGGCCAGTATCTGTCCTCTCTCTCAGACTGGGTTTGTTTGATATTCAATTTACCATTCAGTTACATTTCATTAGAAGCTCTTTCTAACAATGTCCCTGTAACAAACCACTTCACAAGTAAACCTGGACCCCCAGAACCGTCATAGCTGGTCTATTATGTCAACAACGACAAGGAAAGGACCTTTGGGGTAGACAGTTTAAAACAGAGAAGAACAAGCATAAAGCTATAGGCTGCTCTTAACCCATTGCCTTTCGTGTATGAATGACTGGTGTTTTACCTGCATTCAGATACCTAGTATGTTTCAGACGAGCTAAATCAATTCTATGCTCGCTTCGAGGCAAGCAACACTGAGGCATGCATGAGAGCATCAGCTGTTCCGGACGACTGTGTGATCACGCTCTCCGTAGCCGACATGAGTAAGACCTTTAAACAGGTCAACATTTACAAGGCTGCGGGGCCAGACGTATTACCAGGATGTGTGCTCCGGGCATGTGCTGACCAACTGACATTTCACTGTGACAATGTCAGTGTCTTCTGACAATGTCAGTGTCTTCACTGACCTTTTCAACATGTTCCTGATTGAGTCTGTAATACCAACATGTTTCAAGCAGACCACAATAGTCCCTGTGCCCAATAACACAAAGGCAACCTGCCTAAATGACTACAGACCCATAGCACTCACGTCCGTAGCAACGAAGTGCTTTGAAAGGCTGGTAATGGCTCACATCAACACCATTATCCCAGAAACCCTATACCCACTCCAATTTGCATACCGCCCAAACAAATCCACAGATGATGCCATCTCCATTGCACTCCACACTGCCCTTTCTCACCTGGACAAAAGGAATGCTATTCATTGACTACAGCTCAGCGTTCAACACCATAGTACCCTCAAAGCTCATCACTAAGCTAAGGATCCTGGGACTAAACACCTCCCTCTGCAACTGGATCCTAGACTTCCTGATGGGCCGCCCCCAGGTGGTGAGGGTAGGTAACAACACATCTGCCACGCTGATCCTCAACACTGGAGCTCCCCAGGGGTGCTTGCTATGTCCCCTCCTGTACTCCCTGTTCACCCACGACTGCATAGCCAGGCACAACTCCAAAACCATCATTAAGTTTGCTGACGACACAACAGTGGTAGGCCTGATCACCGACAACGACGAGACAGCCTATAGGGAGGAGGTCAGAGACCAGGCCAGGTGGTGCCAGAATAACAACCTATCCCTTAATGTAACCAAGACTAAGGAGATGATTGTGGACTACAGGAAAAGGAGGACCGAGCCCTGCCACATTCTCATCGACGGGGCTGTAGTGGAGCAGGTTGAGAGCTTCGAATTCCTTGGTGTCCACATCAACAACAAACTAGAATGGTCCAAACACACCAAGACCGTCGTGAAGAGGGCATGACAAAGGCTATTCCCCCGTAGGAAACTAAAAAGATTTGGCATGGTTCCTCAGATCCTCAAAAGGTTCTACAGCTGCAACATCGAGAGCATCCTGACCGGTTGCATCACTGCCTGGTACGGCAATTGCTCGGCCTCTGATCACAAGGCACGACAGAGATTAGTTCGTACGGCCCAGTACATTACTGGGGCTAAGTTGCCTGCCATCCAGGACCTCTATATCAGGCGGTGTCAAAGGAAGGCCCTAAAAATTGTCAAAGACTCCAGCCACCCCAGTTCTAGACTGTTCTCTCTACTACCGCATTGCAAGTGGTAACGGAGTGCCAAGACGAGGACAAAAAGGCTTCTCAACAGTTTTTACCCCCAAGCCGTAAGACTCCTGAACAGGTAATCAAATGGCTACCCGGACTATGCATTGTGTGCCCCACCCACCTCCACCTGCCAACCCCCTCTTTTACGCTACTGCTACTCTCTGTTCATCATATATGCATAGTCACTTTAACCATATCTACATGTACATACTACCTCAATCAGCCTGACTAACCGGTGTCTGTATGTAGCCTCACTACTTTCATAGCCTCGCTACTGTATATAGCCTGTCTTTTTACTTTTGTTTTATATCTTTACCTACCTATTGTTCACCTAATACCTTTTTGCAGTATTGGTTAGAGCCTGTAAGAAAGCATTTCACTGTAAGGTTTGATTTGATTTGATTCAGTTCTAGGTAGTGTCTTCTCCTACAGCATCCCCTGCAGAGTTCACTATTACCCCCTCCTTCTCTCTCGCTCTCTCTCCCCCAGTATCTGGTGCTTTGAACATGTGCCTTCCATGGGTGCTGGAGGGGCCCCTTGTATTTATACTATCTGCATATGGTTGCATACGGTGCTGGCAGATACCGATCACAATTGGTGCCACAAAATACCACTGTTTAGGGTAAACTAAACCTTTTCCTTAGCCTGGATCATGCTAGCAGCCCCACTCCTCCCCTAGCTGTGTAGATGGCGGCGTGTGTGGAGGGAATCAGGTGATAAGACCCCAAGGCTGATCACTAATATCAATGTGTAAACAAAACACCGTCCAGCTATTGATCTGAAAGTGCTTCATTAGATGGTGTAAGAAGCAGGAGCTGACATTTCCCTAATGCAAAATTAATGATTAATGGATGTATACACTCAGCAGAACCTACAGTTTCATTATTGTCAGATTTTAAAGCAAGGCCCACTTTGGCTATCAATAATATATGTCTTATGTTGTCAAAAAGCAAATACAAATATTCCCATTTGTTCAACTGACTACCGGCGTTGGCTTTCATCTTGTGTAATTGCCATAGCGGTGTTTGATGCTTCCTTATGATCCCAGAAAGTAGTGTACTGTGTTGTGGAACATCTAATGACAGAACTGATCTTTCAACCCTTCCCAATGAAACAGACCAGGCCTGTCTTCCATTCCAATAAGTTCCACAGCCTGGTTGGTAATAAGAGGGCATTAGTGGTTGAATTCGGAGCATTTGTGTTCTGCTTGACATTCTAAACACTGGGTCAGAGGTCATTCAGAATGCTACACAGGCCAGATAACATGAATGAGCACACGGAATGCAGATAATAAACACAGAGGATTAAATACCTGCATGGGCATCCTGTCTGTGTATTTTTAAATGTCCACTAACTGACATCACATGTTTTGGAGGACTGCTGTGACAGGTTGAAAATTAACATGAGCTACAGCACTCTACCAAAGTCGCCCAAAGTCTACGGCTATATAAGAGACTCCAGCCATTCAAGTCATACATAGTTTTATCTGCTACCACACGGCATGTGGTACCGAGACCAAAAACCTCCTGTGTTTTCGTAGTTGTCTACATACCACCACAGACTGATGCTAGCAATAAAACCACACTCAATGAGCTGTACACCGCCATGAGCAAACAGGAAAATACTCATCCAGAGGCGGCGCTCCTAGTGGCTACTAGGCCCCTAGTGACTTTAATGCAGGGAAACTTAAATCAGTTTTACCAAATCTGTTCTATCAGCATGTTAAATGTGCAACCAGAGGGAAAAAACTGTAGACCTGTAACGGCTGTCTTGGGTGGAAGAAGGAGAGGACAAAAGCGCAGCGTCGTTAATGTTCATCTTTTTAATAATAATCAAAACTGAACACTGAATAACAAAGAAACAACCGAAACAGTTCTGTCTGGTGCAGACACACAAAGACTGAAAATAACCACCCCCAAAACATAATTGAAAACAGGCTACCTAAATATGGTTTTCAATCAGGGACAATGATTGACAGCTGCCTCTGATTGAGAACCATACCAGGCCAACACAGAAATAGAAAATCATAGAAAAACGAACATAGACAACCCACCCAACTCACGCCCTAACCATACTAAAACAAAAGACAAAAGTAAGGAACTAAGGTCAGAACGTGACAAGACCACCTTTACTCCACACACAGAGACGCGCACAAAGCTCTCCCTCACCCTCCATTTCGCAAATCTGACCATAATTCCATCCTCCTGATTCCTGCTTACAAGCATAAATTAAAGCAGGAATCACCAGTGACTCTGTCTATAAAAAAGTGGTCAAATGAAGCAGATGCTAAACAACAGGACTGTTTTGCTAGCACAGACTGGAATATGTTCCGAGATTCCTCCAATGGCATTGAGGAGTACACCACATCAGGGGCTGGCTTCATCAATAAGTGCATCAATGACGTCGTCCCCACAGTGACTGTACGTACATTCCCCAACCAGAAGCCATGGATACAGGCAACATTCGCATTGAGCTAAAGGGTAGAGCTGCGAAGGAGCGGGACTCTAACCCGGAAGCTTATTAGAAATCCTGCTATTCCCTCCGACGAACCATCAAACAGGCAAAGTGTCAGTAGAGGACCAAGATCGAATCGTACTACACCGGCTCAGATGCTCGTCGGATGTGGCAGGGCTTGCAAACTATTACAAACTACAAAGGGAAGCACAGCCGAGAGCTGCCCAGTGACACATGCCTACCAGACGAGCTAAATAACTTCTATGCTCTCTTCAAGGCAAGTAACACTGAAACATGCATGAGCATATCAGCTGTTCTGGACGACTGTGTGATCACGCTCTCTGTAGCTGATGTGTGTAAGACCTTAAAACAGGTCAACATTCACAAGGCCGCAGGGCCAGATGGATTACCAGGATGTGTACTGTGAGCATACGCTGACCAACTGGCAATATCTTCACTGACATTTTCAACCACTCCCTGTTTGAGTCTGTAATACCAACATGTTTCAAGCACACCACCATAGTCCCTGTGCCGGTAAGGTAACCTGCCTAAATAACTACCGACCGTGACCACTCACGTCTGTAGCCATGAAGTGCTTTGAAAGGCTGGTCATGGCTCACATCACCATTATCCCAGAAACCCTATACCTACTCCAATTTGCATACCGCCCAAAAAGATCCATAGATGATGCAATCTCTATTGCACTCCACACTTCCCTTTCACACCTGGACAAAAGGAACACCTATGTGGGAATGCTATTAATTGACTACAGCTCAGCGTTCAATACCATACTGCCTTCAAAGTTCATAACTAAGCTCAGGACCCGGGGACTAAACACCTCACACTGCAGCTGGATCCTGGACTTCCTGACAGTCTGCCCCCAGGTGGTAAGGGTAGGTAAAAAAAACATCCGCCACGCTGATCCTCAACACAGGGGCCCCTCAGAGGTGCGTGCACAGTACCCTCCTGTACCCCCTGTTCACTCATGACTCATGACTACATTTTCCGATGACACAACAGTGGTAGGCCTCATCACCGACAACGATGAGACAGCCTATAGGGAGGAGGTCAGAGACCTGACCATGTGGTGCAAGGACAACAACCTCTCCCTCAAAGTGATCAAGAAAAAAGGAGATGATTGTGGACTACAGGAAAAGGAGGACCGAGCATGCCCCCATTCTCATCGACGGGGCTGTAGTGGAGAAGGTTGAGAACATCAAGTTCCTTGGCATCCACATCACCAACAATCTAACATGGTCCAAGCACACCAAGACAGTCGTGAAGAGGGCACGACAAAACCTATTCCCCCTCAGGAGACTGAAAAGATTTGGTATGGGTCCTCAGATCCTCGAAAGGTTCTACAGCTGCACCATAGAGAGCATCCTGACAAATTGCATCACTGCCTGGTATGGCAACTGCTCAGTCTCCGACTGCAAGGCACTACAGCTGGTAGTGTATACGGCCCAGTACATCACCGGGGCCAAGCTTCCTGCCATCCAGGACCTCTATACCAGGCGGTGTCAGAGGAAGGCCCTAAAAACTGTCAAGGACCCCAGCCATCCTAGTCATAGACTGTTCTCATTGCTACCACATGGAAAGCGGTAGCGGAGCGCCAAGTCTAGGTCCAAGAGGCATCTAAACAGCTTCTACCCCGAAGCCATAAGACTCCTGAACATCTAATCAAATGGCTACCCAGACTATTTGCATCCCCCCTCTTCTACACTGCTGCTACTCTGTTTTTATAATGTATAGTCACTTTAATAACTCTACCTACATGTACATATTACCTCAATTACCTCGACACCGGTGCCCCGCACATTGACTCTGTAGTGGTACCCCCTGTATATAGCATACAGAATTCTATTTTTATTTCTGCGTTTTGTGTCGCACCTGGAGGGTTGAAATATGATGGTCTGTGTTTGTTTGTATTTTTCCCATGCTTGTTCAATGAACCATAAACAATTAATGAACATGCACCTGTGGAACGGTCATTAAGACACTAACAGCTTACAGTCGGTAGGCAATTAAGGTCACAGTTATGAAAACTTAGGACACTAAAGAGGCCTTTCTACTAAACTCTGAAAAACACCAAAAGAAAAATGGGCAGGGTCCCTGCTCATCTCCGTGAACGTGCCTTAGGCATGCTGCAAGGAGACATGAGGACTGCAGATGTGGCCAGGGGAATAAATTGCAATGTCCGTACTGTGAGATGCCTAAGACAGAGCTACAGGGAGACAGGATGGACAGCTGATCATCCTCGCAATGGCAGACCACGTGTAACAACCCCTGCACAGGATTGGTACATACGAATATCACACCTGCGGGACAGGTACAGGATGGCAGCAACAACGGCCTGAGTTACACCAGGAACGCACAATCCCTCCATCAGTACTCAGACTGTCCTCAATAGGCTGAGAGAGGCTGGACTGAGGTCTTGTAGGCCTATTGTAAGGCAAATCATCACCAGATATCACCGGCAACAATGTTGCCTATGGGCACAAACCCACCATCGCTGGACCAGACAGGACTGGCAAAAGTGCTCTTCACTGAAGAGTCGCGGTTTTGTCTCACCCGGGGTGATGGTTGGATTCACGTTTATCAATGAAGGAATGAGTGTTACACAGAGGCCAGTACTCTGGAGCAGGATCAATTTAGAGGTGAAGGGTCCGTCATGGTTTGGGGCAGTGTGTCACAGCATCATCAGACTGAGCTTATTGTCATTGCAGGCAATCTCAATGGTGTGCATTACAAGGAAGACATCCTCCTCCCTCATGTGGTACCCTTCCTGCAGGCTAATCCTGACATGCATCTCCTGCATGTCAATGCCTCCTGCCATACTACTCATTCTGTGCGTTATTTCCTGCAAGACAGGAATGTCAGTGTTCTACCATGGCCAGCGAAGAGCCCAGATCTCAATCCCATTGAGCACGTCTGGGACGTGTTTGATGGGAGGGTGAGGACTAGGGCCATTCCCCCAGAAATGTCTGGGAACTTGCAGGTGCCTTGGTGGAAGAGTGGGGTAACATCTCACAGCAAGAACTGGCAAATCTGGTGCAGTCCATGAAGAGAAGATGCACTGTTTGTCACATGTCTGTGGAACTTGTTCAGTTTATGTCTCAGTTGTTGAATCTTGTTATGTTCATACAAATATTTACAGTTTGCTGAAAATAAACGCAGTTGACATTGAGAGGACATTCCTTTTTTTGCTGAGTTTATATATATATATATATTGTGCACACTCTGTCACACCCAGATCTGTTTCACCTGTCCTTGTAATTGTCTCCACCCCCCTTCAGGTTTCGCCCATCTTCCCCATGAATCACCTGTGCTTCATATGTCGGATTGGGGGCGGTCCTGTCCAGGCGTTTTGTCCGGGACCTCAAGCTACATCCCTGCACTGCCTTCTCCCACAACCTCAACGCCACAGAAAGGAACTACGATGTGGGGAATCGTGAGCTCCTCGCGGTGAAGATGGCATTGGAGGAATGGAGGCACTGGCTGAAGGGGGAAGAACACCCATTCATCGTGTGGACCGACCACAAGAACCTGGAGTATCTCCGTACCGCCAAGCGCCTCAACTCCGGGCAAACCAGATGGACCCTGCTGTTCACACGGTTCAACATCTCCCTTTCGTACCGGCCGGGATCCAAGAATGTCAAGCCGGATGCACTGTCCCACCGCTATAGCCCCACGGGTACCACCCCGGAGCCCGAGACCATCCTTCCCACCTCGTGCCTGGTGACAGCACTCAACTGGGGTATAGGTAAACAGGTCTGGGAGGTGCAGAGGTCCCAGTCGAAACTTGGGGAGGCCCTTGTAATCAGATGTTTGTGCCTGATGCTGTCCTCTCTGCCGTCCTGGAGTGGGCCCATTCCTCCAGGCTTGCCTGCCACTCAGGCTCACGTCACACCCTGGCCTTCGTGCGACAACGCTTTTGGTGGCATACGATGGTTCCGGATGTTGCTGCGTTTGTCTCCGCCTGCACTGTCTGTGCTCAGAATAAGATTCCTCGGCAAGCTGTGGCTGATCTTCTGCAATGGGGCGGCAGGGTAGCCTAGTGGTTAGAGCGTTGGACTAGTAATCGGAAGGTTGCGAGTTCAAACCCCCGAGCTGACAAGGTACAAATCTGTCGTTCTGCCCCTGAACAGGCAGTTAACCCAATGTTCCTAGGCCGTCATTGAAAATAAGAATTTGTTCTTAACTGACCTGCCTGGTTAAATAAAGGTAAAATAAATAAAAAATAAAAAACACTGCCTGTCCCTCACCGGGCCTGGTCCCACATATCCCTGGATTTCGTCACGGGTGACTCCCCGTCTGAGGGCAACAGTGCCATCCTGACTGTGGTCAACTGGTTTTCCAAGGTCACTCAATTCATTCCTCTCCTCAAACTACCCTCAGCCAAGGAGACGGCCCAGCTCATGGTGCAGCACGTCTTCCGGATCCATGAACTGCCCGTGTACATGGTCTCCGACCGGGGTCCTCAGTTCTAGTCCCGGTTCTGGAAGGCTTTCTGCGCCCTCATTGGGTTGTCGGCCAGCCTGTCCTCTGGGTTCCACCCACAGTCCAATGGCCAGTCGGAGCGAGCCAACCAGGATCTTGAGACCACTCTGCTCTGCCTGGTCTCTGCCAACACCACCTCCTGGAGCCAGCAGATGGTGTGGGTTGAGTACGCCCGCAACACTCTTCCCTGTTCTGCCACGGGTCTATATCCGTTTGAGTGTTCCCTGGGGTATCAGTCCTGACTCTGTCCTGACTCTGTCCTGACTCTGAGCCCATCTGACCACTCTGCCTGCCCCTGACCATGAGCCTGCCTGCCGAACCTGTACCTTTGCCCCACCTCTGGTTTACGGACCCCTGCCTGCCTTGATCTGTCTATTGCCTGCCCCTGTTGGAATATTAAACCATTGTCAATTCGACGTGTCTGCATCTGGGTCTTCCCTTGATACCTGATACATTCACTACTCTACCCACACACCCACACACTCACACATGCTACACTGACACTCCAACACACATAATTACACTATATATGCTCACACACAAGCATATTGACGCCACAGACAAACACACACTCACACAAAGACACACTCTTCACATACGCTTCCGCTCTGTTTATTATATATCATGACTGCCTAGTCACTTTTACCCCTACCTACATGTACATACTGTATTACCTCATTTACCTAAACTACATCGTACCCCTGCCATTGACTCGGTACTGGTACTTCTTGTATATAGTCTTGTTATTGTTATTTTCTTGTGTTACATTTGATTTGATTTATGAGGGGGATATCATGCTCCTAGTTACTGTTGCTATCAATTCCAAAAGGAACATATGTCTTGAGTGTCTTCCTTGCAGAAATAATATTGTTTACTCTGCTTTAGAAAATGGATAGTCCAAATGCTCTACAGATGGTAATACTATCAACAAACTATCTGTTGATAAGCAACTGCTTGCTAAGGTTAGGGTTAGGTTTAGAATAAGGGTTAGGGTAAGGGTTAAGGTTAGGGCTATGGTGAAGTTTAGGGTTAGGATAAGGGTTAAGGTTAGGGTTAAAGCTAGGGTTAGTAGATGGTTAGTTGAAATGTTACTGATAGTCTGTAGAGAATTTACAGATGCACTAACCAAATAACGTGTTTAACGGGAAGTAGCATCCAATGTGCTGGACAAAACAGAGAAAGCTTTCTGAGTGGGACTTGGCACACTCTTTGGAAGAGAAACGAACATCACTTGAGAATGTGTTATTCTTTGGCTGGATTATGAGTGAAAGATATCCCTCTGGGTGAGTAAGATTTGTGTATAGTAATTCACCTGGGACAGGTGTGACCGACGTCCATCACTGATGAGCAGTGCTGGCCCCGCATGTCACCAACACCAAATAATGACCCACCTTCCTCTAAGGAGAGCCCACCACAGGTCACAAACAGCCATTCTAAGGTTCTGGGCTAGGCTGCCAAAGGTTCTGCCTGTTGACCCTGAGGTCAATGTTGAGCCATGGATCTAGAGTAGAGTGCAGTGACCCCCCCCCCCCCCCCACTCCCTCAGAGAGATAAACACAGAGATTAAGGAGAGAAAGAACGCTGTGTAGGTCCAATAACAGACTGAGCACACAGTCCACTGACTAACATGAATCCCTCCAGGACAGCACGAGTTGAAAACACAAGACTTTCACTGTCTCCACGCCCGGCCTCGCTGGCAAAGGGCGACAGTTACAACTTCTGACAAAAAACAATGGTATTTTTCAAACTGGTTGAGCATAATACAGGCTATAAAGCTTGAGGTCAGTAGGTTTTAATACCTGCAGATGTGTTTTTCAATTAAAGTGTGCAATGCAAAGCGGTTCCCCAACAGGCAACTGTACAGAAAATATAGATTCATTGTCGGAGTAGAGGACCTTGTGCATTTCAGGTAAAATAACAACCCAATGTTTATATCCCAGGACAAATTAGCTAGCAACAGCAAGTTTGCTAGCTAAATTGCCTTAAATGTTTAATGCTTTTCCACCTGTCCTCAAATTAATATAATTGGTTCAGAGTTTGTTTTGATATTTCAACCTGCGTGTCCTGATCGTTTCTGGTGTGGGGGGACAAAATCAACATGCGCGCAATGGCGCATGCTAGGTGCACGCCATTTGTAATAATTTCTGTGCCGTGATTTTGTTGGGATTACAGTAAGCCTAAAATGGTAAGTCTACTACATACAGTACACAACAAGAGTAATATATGTTTGCCTTTAACCCATTATTATAAAAAATGTATGAGAAATTGCATACATTCAAATGTCATTCAAGCTCTCCAAGAAAATGGCATATTTCAGCGACACTTCCCTTCACAATTACAAGCAAAATTGCTTATATAAATTCACTGCAGACTGCCGTCCAATTACACCTTTTTCAAAGGCTTGAAAACACAGGGGTATTATAAAACTACAATTAATACACTTTATATACTGTGTGGGATAGAGAACATTACATCTGGACTTGTATAAAAAGGTTATGCTCTGGTAAGATTGTTACCTTCTTCAGATTCAAAGGAGAGAAGTTGAACACATGTATTTTAACTTCAAATCAATCTATTGTTAGAACTGTCACCGCACATTGAGAATTACCATTCACTTCGATGTCTCTTGCTTATGAGCATTCATTCTCAGGCGTAACATAATTTTCATTAGTTTTACTACAAATGACTCGATGGCCATTACTTTTTCTCCTGCTATCATCACACGAGAGCAGCCATATATCAACATAAGTGCTTTAAACCACTTAGCCTGGCGCCATGCTATGCGTATTTCCCTATTATCCCCTCCTGTTTGTCTATAGAGAACAATTTCCAACACTGGTGCTTTTGAACAGGAGCTTTGCAGATTCCCCTGATATTGAGCTGAGTTGCCTTCACTATCACCAGCAGCAGAAAGACACAATAACTTCACAGAAGCCTGTCGATAAGCAACATTTCAGCTGTATGACTCATATCCTTCCAACAAAATCAATCCCTGCAGCAAACATCTCCTAATTAAAGAGTCTGTTGGCTTGGAGAGCAATTGGGCCGGATCCTCATACTTTGAATAGTCAAATGAAAAACCTCCTCTAGAACATTCCGTATGTACAGAACAACAGCCTCTCAACAGTCCACACGGACAAAAGAACAAGCAACAGCAACATTCTGAGTGGGGATCACAAACTAAGACAACACTGTATGAAGCATGAACATCAATGAAGAATGTATGTATATCAGAACCCGGAAAAGTGCTGTCTGGTGCCGAAGGGTGACAAAGCGATCCAATTACTGGCGAGGACATCTGGAGACATTACTGTCTGGGTAAATGTGCATGTAATGGCAGACAGGGGTAGTGATGATCTCCACTGTGATGCATTGCCTGTGTCATATCTGTTTATAGGCAAACACACAGTGGCAAGGCCTGGAGCATGGGATAGGTAATCCAGAGATTTCTTCAGAGAGAGAGGGGGAATGCCATACCCATTCATCCCTACAACACATAAACTAATATGACTAGTCAATTGTTATGCATTTTCCATTGTGAGAATCTCTTATTGCATAACCCGGAGGATTTAAATGAAATCACTATCATTACATTAGGAATAGCGATATCCTCTCCTCGCTGTATCTACTACAGGTGAGAAAGCAAACAAATTCATAATGGATTATGGCACCTCCATTACTCAAAATGAAACACCTGGAAGTTTATTTTACAATTCCTTTGCTCTCATATACTGGGCTGGCACTTCGAATAATGCAGCATTTACTTGACACGGAACTATGCAACTGAATTTATTTGTGATTCCTTAGAAAACATTATTCCTTCTCTCTAACACGAAGGGTTTTTCTAAAGCAAAAGACTCCATCATTGTAGAGCAGATTCTAGTGTTTCATTGCAAATTCCTGTGCTCCATCTTAAGCGGTCTCGAAAGATGAGCGGGAAAATGTCACGGTTTAACATGGTGTTTCCCAAACTCGGTGCTGGGAACCCCAAGGGTTCTGATTAAAATTATCAAAGCTTGATGATTAGTTGATTATTTAAATCAGCTGTGTAGTGCTAAGGCAAAAAACAAAACGCGCACCCCTTGGGGTCCCGAGTACCAAGTTTGGGAAACCCTGGTTTAACAGCTCCGATGGGAGTTAAAGTACTTTTTAGAATTCTCTGCAGGAGCATGGGGCTACTTGACCTCTCAAGATGGGTCCCATTAGATAATTAGGTTCTCCATCTAATTAGTGCACAAGAGGTTCTTCGCGTACCCACTAATGTCTGACTGTAAGAGCCGACGTCGGACAGGAGAAGCCGGTATGGGGAGTCAGACATTTATTCGGGAACAGACATAGAACAAGACAGGAACAGCGTCAGCACACAGGTAACACGGACATATGACAAACAATGTTGCAGCGGGGAACAGAGCTGGGGAACTAACAAAATATAGGGGATGTAATAAACAGGTGATTGAGTGAGTCCAGGTGAGTCTAATATCGCTGAAGCGCGTGACGAGGGAAGGCAGGTGTGCGTAAAGGATGGTGGCAGGAGTACGTAATGTAGGCCAGCCTGACGCCCTCGAGCACCAGGGTGGAAGAGCGGGAGCAGGTGTGACACTGACAATGGAAGTGTTAAAATACAACTACTGCACAGTAGCAACTAGCTGATCAAACCCAGTTTTACATGGCATTCATCATCAACGGCGTCCATACAGTGACACATTTGCAAGAGGATAACTTTACTTCACTAAACGTGAAATGGTTCAACATCTAAGACAATAGGGCTGGTGTGAAGAATTCAGAGTATTTACTGTATATACCTTCTATATAAACAGTAAATTGCAGTTCTTGCTCACAGGGTAGTTTTAAGAGTATCACGCACATAAGACCAGAATCAACGAGTGACTGACCAGTGAATATATCTAGTTCTCAACCTCACCAGAAACCTTTTAAAGTACTTTTTATCATTTGGTAAAAGGAAGAATTCAGCTTTCTGTTTAGAATCTATAAAATATTCACTAAAATGTATTGTTACAAATGATCACAAAAGCCTTGGTTCTGGCTTTTTCATGTATGCATCAGGTGAAGGAACTCCATACATCCAAGGCTAATACAAGGCTTTGAATTCCAGGCAGCGAGAGCTCCACAGCCAGATAAGTTTCAGCATAAAAACCACTCTTTTACAAAGCCCTTTACCACCTGGGATTTATAGCCAGGAATCCAACGCATGAGAGGAAGCATGCATTTGAAACTTCCCGAGTAAGATGTTTAAGACCTAAAAGAATGCTTCAAAGCAACTAAGGAAGAGTACACTCTGCACTCTTGACATGTGAATGTGCTGTATTTTTACCAGTTTACATACCCTGGCATGCAAAAATGGCAGGCGTTTATTCTCCAGAAAGCAGAGATATGCAGTGACTGCATGTCTGTCCCTTGTTGAAAGTTAGGGACTCTGGGATTGAATGACAACTCCTGCAAGTTCATCTGAAGCAGCATGTAATCATAGATAGCTCCAGGTTCCACAGTGTGCCACCATCTCAGACAGATAGATGAGGGACATCAGCAGTGCTAGAATGGGGGACTACTGAGGTCAAATGCAGACATAAAACACTTCTGTTTGGATCCCTGGGGCAGGATTCTTCATGGAGCAACACTAAATATGACACTGTCTTTTCATGGCTGAAAATGGCAAAATAACATTGGAATGAATAGAGACCAGTCACTACTGACGTTACTGACCAAACAGAAAGCGATTTAAAAGTGAATGGGAAAGGGAAAATGGCATGACATTTTATTGCCCACCGCTTCGAATTTCTGCTTTATCTTTAGCACAATGCCATTGTCATCACAATAGACCACTCTGGACTGCAGAGAGATAGTACCATCCGTTTCAGCCCTGACCCCATGTAAATATGTGGCAATATAATCACTTTATGGGGAGTGTAAATCTTGGCCGTTTACCCATTGACCTTTAGTGGGTCAGGTTAAGTTCCTAGTGCTTGGGGCTCCCCTGGCTCTTAATAGGCTCTCAATAATGGGACACACTGTTTTTGCTTTGTCTCTTTTCAGAAAACATCAGGCAATGTGAGGAAAAGAAGAAGAAGAGAAATGATCTTCTATTAGTTCTGAGAACTGCCAAAAAGAGTGGGTCCTTGGGGAACCATGTGTGACTACCAATCCAACTAATGGTATAGCTAATGAACGATTCTAATTAAATCACACCTAGTAAAAAGCTTTCGGCTTTCCAATGTAATATTTCAACTAAGATTATTGTGTCATTCGGATGAGCCACCTCATTAGCTTTTCATATGGACCAGAGCTACTTTCCCCCAGTAGGCTTGGCTTGCCTTGCGCATATGAGAGGTGGGCGAACAGGGGGAAGATCCTCAATGCCCTCCCAGAGGGGTGTGTGCTGTTCCATCTTCATGACAAAGAGAGGAGTCGGCAGGAGAAGTCACCATCATACCATGCATTTGTTTCAAAAGAAACTTGCTTCACAATACCGTCGGGGGGAGTCCGCAGGAAACTAGAGAAAGCAGGAGGGATAGTGTGAATAACAAAAGCGAGAAACAACCTCACATTTTTGTCCCAAAACAGGGGCAGAGCTGATTTCAGTGTGCTGTAGGCTTTCACCAAAACCAAAGATATTCTCATGCATTTCAATGGGTGCATTTCGGCATACGGGACTAGTGAGAGAATGCTGTTATAGTCATTTCACTCCTGTTGTTAAGGCTTTCTCGAAAATGTAGTCACTCCCTTCATATAACAAATAAGGCATTTTTTGTGTGTGAATAGCAGAAGTGCTATGATGAAGAAAGATTGCTGTGAGAAAATGGGGAGTGAAATAGATAGAGACTCGAAGGCTGGCATCTTCATTCAAAGAAATACCAGGGTGTTCTGTGCCTTTCTACAAAATTGTAACATTTTGGCTTTCACACAGGAATGTGTGACTGGAAATGTAATCTATATGTAAAACATGTCCTATATCTTAAGCTGTCTAATGAAAACCCACCCAGGCCATTATAACCTGTCTAACCAGTGACAATACAAACCGAGTTGTGAGTTTTCTGGATAAGGGGGGGGGGGGATTAAGGGGAAATCTCAATCGTGACTGTTGAAACAGAACGTATCTCCCACTCCTCTCTAAAATTGGGACGAGCCAATCACACTAGCTAGTGTAATTGAGACTCATTGGCTGTTTTACTGATACCCTTGTGTGTAAAACTGTCACAGGCAGACAAAATACTTTTTCACCGGTGAGTCATTGCTTGAGACTGATTACATTGGCCACACAAGCCCTTTCATTTTCTCTAAGCAAAGCTGTACATCTTATCGCTGTGTGTGTCCAGTCTGTAAATACTCTCTTTTACATTACGGAAAAACACTGTTTTCTGGGCTGGCTTACATGTCCTCATTGTTGCCTGACTACAGTTCTGTAGGGCGGAAACATTTTACATCACGTCAGTGAATCCTGAGCTCTTAACAGAAAGTGCCAATACTTTTCCCTAAACTAAGTGAATACTGAGAATTGAACATTTCAGGGGAGAAATCAGAGACTGAACCAGAGTGAATAAATCTACTATGCTAGACGTGTGCATATCACATCCTATTCTCACTCAGGTACACTCTTGGAAAAAAAGGTGCTATCTAGAACCTAAAAGGGTTCTTTGGCTGTCCCCGTAGGAGAACCCTTTAAAGAACCCATTTTTGTTCTGTCCGAACCTCTGGCAGTCTCTATGGGGGTGCCACAGGGTTCAATTCTTGGACCGACTCTCTTCTCTGTATACATCAATGAGGTCGCTCTTGCTGCTGGTGAGTCTCTGATCCACCTCTACGCAGACGACACCATTCTGTATACTTCTGGCCCTTCTTTGGACACTGTGTTAACAACCCTCCAGGCAAGCTTCAATGCCATACAACTCTCCTTCCATGGCCTCCAATTGCTCTTAAATAAAAGTAAAACTAAATGCATGCTTTTCAACCGATCGCTACCCGCACCTGCCCGCCTGTCCAACATCACTACTCTGGACGGCTCTGACTTACGTGGACAATTACAAATACTTAGGTGTCTGGTTAGACTGTAAACTCTCCTTCCAGACCCATATCAAATATCTCCAATCCAAAGTTAAATCTAGAATTGGCTTCCTTTTTCGTAACAAAGCATCCTTCACTCATGTTGCCAAACATACCCTTGTAAAACTGACCATCCTACCAATCCTCCACTTTGGCGATGTCATTTACAAAATAGCCTCCAACACCCTACTCAACAAATTGGATGCAGTCTATCACAGTGCAATCCGATTTGTCACCAAAGCCCCATATACTACCCACCATTGCGACCTGTATGCTCTCGTTGGCTGGCCCTCGCTTCATACTCATCGCCAAACCCACTGGCTCCATGTCATCTACAAGACCCTGCTAGGTAAAGTCCCACCTTATCTCAGCTTGCTGGTCACCATAGCATCTCCCACCTGTAGCACACGCTCCAGCAGGTATATCTCTCTAGTCATCCCCAAAACCAATTCTTTCTTTGGCCCCCTCTCCTTCCAGTTCTCTGCTGCCAATGACTGGAACGAACTACAAAAACCACTGAAACTGGAAACACTTATCTCCCTCACTAGCTTTAAGCACCAACTGTCAGAGTAGCTCACAGATTACGGCACCTGTACATAGCCCACCTATATTTTAGCCCAAACAACTACCTCTTTCCCTACTGTATTTAATTGATTTATTTATTTTGCTCCTTTGCACCCCATTCTTTTTTTATTTCTACTTTGCACATTCTTCCATTGCAAATCTACCATTCCAGTGTTTTACTTGCTATATTGTATTTACTTTGCCACCATGGCCTTTTTTTGCCTTTACCTCCCTTATCTCACCTCATTTTCTCACATCGTATATAGACTTGTTTATACTTTATTATTGACTGTATGTTTGTTTTACTCCATGTGTAACTCTGTGTCGTTGTATGTGTCGAACTGCTTTGCTTTATCCTGGCCAGGTCGCAATTGTAAATGAGAACTTGTTCTCAACTTGCCCACCTGGTTAAATAAAGGTGACATAAATAAATAAATAAACAAATTACAAAAACATTTTAAAAAATCGGCCGAATAATCGGCATCGGCTTTTTTTGTCCTCCAATAATTGGTATCGGTATCGGCGGTGAAAAATCATAATCGGTCGACCTCTAATATCCACAGTAAAATTGAGTCCTATATCGACATAACCTGAAAGGCCACTCAGCAAAGAAGAAGCCATTGCTCCAAAACCGCCATAAAAAAGCAAGACTACGGCTTGCAACTGCACATGGGGACAAAGATTGTACTTTTTGGAGAAATGTCCTCTGGTCTGATGAAACAAAAAGTGAACTGTTTGGCCATAATGACCATTGTTATGTTTGGAGGAAAAAGAGGGAAGCTTGCAAGCCGAAGAACACCATCCCAACCATCCCAACCGTGAAGCACGGGGGTGGCAGCATCATGTTGTGGGGGTGCTAATAATTGTCATTATTACAAATAAATCAGCCGATTAATCGGTATCGGTTTTTTTTGGTCCTCCAATAATCGGTATCGGCGTTGAAAAATCATAATCGGTCGACCTCTAATTTAGACTCTAACACATTGCTCATGGCAATTTCCTATGACATACATAAAATGTCAGTTCAAACACAACATTGACAGTCCCACAATGCCTTTGAAGGAAATTAAGAGCTACCAGTGAGAATTTGTAAAGCTGGATAAAAGGGGTATGTTTATTGGGTATGATGTGTGATTGAGGCCCTTTTCAATAATTCATATCTAAATGAGGGGTAGGAAATGAATTCAGAAAAGGCGTGAAAGACACTCATAGGAATAAGTCTATAGTCTTGTACACCAAATTGGCGGTAATGCAAGGCACAAATAACTAACTAAAAACATCCCTATTTTCAGTATCATGACATTTCTCACATCATATCATGATCTGCAGATTGAAGGCCTGTAAATTTAAGGGTAATGTACAAAATGATGATGTCATCATGAGTGACATCCTCTATGTTCAGAGCTAAGAAGAGTGATATTTTCCTCATGGTTAATAGCACAAGGGCTCCCCCTGTCACCGCCCTGTAATACTGTCATAAAACATGTAATTAGCATATCACTGTAGGACATCTAGTTAATAATTATATTACATTAGTATTATCTGATATCAATGTCTTGCACCACCCGCATACAATTTGCTTTGTAAATAGAATCTGGATCATAAACATCAACAATTAAGGATAAATAGATTCATGTTATTGTGCTTTCCATCAATGAAACAATGGGAGATAGAACAACCACCTCTAAACAAGACGTGAAATGCACAGTCATACAAATAAACAGGTACAAAATCACAAGTGCAAACTGAGAATACAGATCGTCCAAGTCTTCCTCTGCACCAGTCATCTGAACATGTATCTATAATGTCATGACAAAAACTGGTTGCGGAGTGTGAGAAAGTGGATGAATACATTTCAAGGAGGTTTCACTCAGACAATGAAACCGTGTGGTCCCCACGAGAACAGGGTCCGGGATTAGTCCTTTAGCAAATGAAGGGCCCCACTTGCTTGACGAGTAATACCAGGTGTGACACTGAATGGTGTCTATTCCATGGGGGGGGGGGGGGGTCACAGCTCTCAGTGTTTGAGCCGGAGGAACTGCTTTTAACAACCTGAACAGGTGTAGCTTTTTTTCGAGCGTCTGCTTCTCTCTAAAACAACAGAATCAGAATCACCAAGTACATTTACACATACTCAGAATGTGACTTGGTGATATGGTGCTGCTAGTAATTGACAACACTTAGAGACAGAATACAGACAGAGGAATTTAAACAATGTGTATCTACATTATATACAACTAGGTAGAGTGAGAATAACACTATAAGAGAATGAGTAGTGGGAAAACAAATATACAAATTGTCATGCCCTGACCATAGAGAGCCCTTGTTTCGCTATGGTGTAGTAGGTTAGGGCGTGACTAGGGGGTATTCTAGTTTAATATTTCTATGTTGTGTTCTAGTTTATATTTTCTATGTTGGTGTTTTGTATGATTCCCAATTAGAGGCAGCTGGTAATCATTGTCTCTATTTGGGGATCATATTTAAGTAGATATTTTTCCCATGTGCATGTGCACCACGTTTAGTTGTTCGTTTATTGTTTTTTTTTCTTTAAGTTTCACTTTGCAATAAATATGTGGAACTCAACATCCTTGGTCCCGTTCTTACGACAACCAGCGACAGTCAACGGTCCGGAACCTCCAGCAAGGGTCAACGGTCCAGAGCTTCCAGGCAAGGTGTCCAGTCCCGCTCCATGGCAGGAGCCTTCCTCTGCGCCGGTGCCCAGCTCCATGGCCGGAGCCTTCTTCTGCGCCAATGCCCAGTCCAGGCACAGCGTTCAGCCTGGCGCAATGGTCGGATCCGGGATCTGGAGGGGGGGCTACGACCCGCACCGGAGCCGCCACCGAAACAAGTCACCCCTCCTTACCCCCCCATTTGGTTTCAGGTTTTGCGGCTGGAGTCCGCACGTTTGGGGGGGGAGGGGGTACTGTCACGCCCTGACCACAGAGAGCCCTTGTTTCGCTATGGTGTAGTAGGTCAGGGCTTGACTAGGGGGTATTCTAGTTTAATATTTCTATGTTGTGTTCTGTTTTATATTTTCTATGTTGGTGTTTTGTATGATTCCCAATTAGAGGCATCTGGTAATCGTTGTCTCTAATTGGGGATCATATTTAAGTAGATATATTTCCCACCTGTGTTTGTGGGATATTGTTTCGTGTTTGTGCTTGTGCACCACATAGTCACATTTAGTTGTTCGTTTATTGATTTATTGTTTTTTTTTTCTTTAAGTTTCACTTTTCAATAAATATGTGGAACTCAACATACGCTGCGCCTTGGTCCTTACGTCAACCATGACACAAATAATATTTATAGTATCAGAATGAATATAAACTACATAACCAAAAGTATGTGGACACCTGCACTTAAACAATTCTCATTCCAAAATCATGGGCATTAATATGGAGTTGGTCCCCCCTTTGCTGCTATAACAGCCTCCACTCTTCTGGGAAGACTTTCCACTAGATGTTGGAACATTGCTGCAGGGACTTGCTTCCATTCAGCCACAAGAGCATTAGTGAGATTGGGCACTGATGTTTGGTGATTAGGCCTGGCTTGCAGTCGGCGTTCCAATTCATCATTAAGGTGTTCGATGGGTTTGAGGTCAGCGCTCTGTGCAGGCCGTCAAGTTCTTCCACACCGATCTCGACAAACCATTTCTGTATGGACTTTGCTTTGTGCACGAGGGCATTGTCAAGCTGAAACAGGAAAGGGCCTTCCCCAAACTGTTGCCACAAAGTTGGAAGCACAGAATCATCTAGAATGTAATTGTAAACTTCTCTTCACTGGAATTAAGGAGCCTGAACCATGAAAAACAGCCCCAGGCCATTATTCCTCCTAAACCAAATTTTACAGTTGGTACTATGCATTAGGGCAGGTAGCGTTCTCCTGGCATCCACCAAACACAGATTTGTCCGTCGGACTGCCAGATGGTGAAGCGTGATTCATCACTCCAGAGAATGTGTTTCCACTGCTCAAGAGTCCAGTAGCGGCGAGCTTTACACCATGGGAAAATCAAAAGAAATCAGCCAAGACCTCAACAACTAAAAAATTGTAGACCTCCACAATTCTGGCTCATCCTTGGGAGCAATTTCTAAACGGATGAAGGTACCACGGTCATCTGTACAAACAATAGTACGCAAGTAAAAACACAATCGGACCACGCAGACGTCATACCGCTCAGGAAGGAGACGCGTTCTGTCTCCTAGAGATAAATGTACTTTGGTGAGAAAAGTGCAAATCAATCCCAGAACAAAATTAAAGGACGTTGTGAAGATGCTGGAGGAAACAGGTACAAAAGTATCTATATCCACTAGAGGTTGACTGATTAATCGGAATGGCCGATTAATTAGGGCCGATTTAAGTTTTCATAACAATTGGAAATCGGTTAAAAAAAATGTACACCTTTATTTAATCTTTATTTAACTAGGCAAGTCAGTTAAGAACACATTCTTATTTTCAATGACGACCTAGGAACGAACGGTGTGTTAACTGCCTCGTTCAGGGGCAGAACGACAGATTTTTACCTTGTCAGCTCAGGGATTTAATCTTGCAACCTTACGGTTAACTAGTCCAACGCTCTAACCACCTGCCTCACGAGGAGCCCGCCTGTTACGCGAATGCAGTAAGAAGCCAGGGTAAGTTGCTAGCTAGCATTAAACTTAATCTTGGGGCGGCAGGGTAGCTTAGTGGTTAGAGCGTTGGACTAGTAACCGGAAGGTTGCGAGTTCAAACCCCCGAGCTGACAAGGTACAAATCTGTCGTTCTGCCCCTGAACAGGCAGTTAACCCACTGTTCCCAGGCCGTCATTGAAAATAAGAATTTGTTCTTAACTGACTTGCCTGGTTAAATAAAGGTAAAATTAAATTAATCAATCATAATCACTAGTTATAACTACACATGGTTGATATTACTAGTTTATCTAGCGTGTCCTGCGTTGCATATAATCGATGCAGTGCGTATTCGCAAAAAAGAACTGTCGTGTACCTAACCATAAACACCAATGCCTTTCTTAAAATCAATACACAGAAGTATATAATTTTAAACCTGCATATTTAGCTTAAAGAAATCCAGGTTAGCAGGCAATATTAACCAGGTGAAATTGTGTCATTTCTCTTGTGTTCAGTTTGGGCCGCCTGGCTCATTGCGAACTAATTTGCCAGAATTTTATGTAATTATGACATAACATTGTGCAATTTAACAGGAATATTTATACTGATGGACTTTTTTTTTGTCCTCCAGTAATCGGTATCGGTATCGGCATCGGCGGTGAAAAATCATAATCGGTCGACCTCTAATATCCACAGTAATAATGAGTCCTATATCGACATAACCTGAAAGGCCACTCAGCAAGGAAGAAGCCATTGCTCCAAAACCGCCATAAAAAAAGCAAGACTACGGTTTGCAACTGCACATGGGGACAAAGATTGTACTTTTTGGAGAAATGTCCTCTGGTCTGATGAAACAAAAAGTGAACTGTTTGGCCATAATGACCATCGTTATGTTTGGAGGAAAAAGAGGGAAGCTTGCAAGCCGAAGAACACCATCCCAACCATCCCAACCGTGAAGCACGGGGGTGGCAGCATCATGTCGTGGGGGTGCTTTGCTGCAGGAGGGACTGGTGCACTTCACAGAATAGACGGCATCATGAGAAAGAAAAATGTTGTGGATATGTTGAAGCAACATCAAGACATCAGTCAGGAAGTTAAAATTGTTCTTCCAAATGGACAATGACCCCAAGCATACTTCCAAAGCTGTGTTAAAATGGCTTAAGGACAACAAAGTCAAGGTATTGGAGTGGCCATCACAAAGCCCTGACTTCAATCCTATAGAAAATTGTGGGCAGAACTGACAAAGCGTGTGCGAGCAAGGAGGCCTACAAACCTGATTCAGTTACACCAGCTCTGTCAGGAGGAATGGGCCAAAATTCACCCAACTTATTGTGGGAAGCTTGTGGAAGGCCACCCAAAACGTTTTACCCAAGTTAAACAATTTAAAGGCAATTTAAATACTAATTGAGTGTATGTAAACTTCTAACCCACTGAGAATGTGATGATCAATTTTTCTATACTATTGTTCTGACATTTCACGTTCTTAAAATAAAGTGGTGATCTTAACTGACCTAAAACAGGGAATTTTTACTAGGATTAAATGTCAGGAATTGTGAAAAACTGAGTTTAAATGTATTTGGCTAAGGTGTATGTAAATGTAGCACTTCAACTGTATCTAAATGCAGTAATAGTGCAGTTATTCTGTGTATTCAAAGATACAGTAGCTGTTTGCTGTGTGCAGCATAGAGTGCACAGTCCTTTAGTTTCTATGGGCCAGATGGCCGGTTGGTGAAGGCCCACAGCCCAGGGAACGAAACTGTTCAGGTGGTAAGAGTCTTTGGTCATGATTGACCTGAACCGCCTGCCAGAGGATAATTTTTGGAATAAAAGATCAACAGTGTATCTAATTACTGACTGATGGTGTCTATTCTGAATACTACCTTCACAAACAGAGCACTTAGTTTAAAACCTACAATTCAACATTTACAATGAGGCATATGGTGATAGATTAAACGGGATTCTGTGATTTGATGAAGATAGATAACTAGATGGTTGCCTAGTGCTTCTTAAAATGAGACTGCATATGAAGGTGTAATGAGTAACCAGCACATTGAAAAGTTATCATCAACTCTCCATAGAACAAGCAAACAGACACATGGTTTCACCATTTATGGAGGACGGCCTGTCTGCCAGCATCATGTTTACTGATCAAATGTTGGTGTGGAGGGCTATAAACCAAATTAAAACCAGGGGCAACTGGCAACGGAGCTACAACACACAGTCCAACTAGAAAACTGTCAACACGTGACATGCTATTGTCATAGGGGATGCTCTTTTTTCCACCTAGTTCAAATAAAAAAACCTGAGAGTGGGTGACAGTGACAAGTGAGGCACACTGTAATTTACAATGACAGGCATGTCATGGAACAGTGTCAGACAGAGGAGGACCTAGGTCAGACCACCCACCTCCCTTCCCAACCTGGTCTCAGAACATTTCGTATTATTCTGTACGTTATTCCGAGACACTCCATACGTACAATATGTTACGTAAGGTATGGTTACATAAGACACATAGTTACTTAAGACTAAAACAAAATGAGGGTGGTTGGTTGGGTGTATAACACCAACGTCTAGCAACCCAAAGGTTGCGAGATCAAATCTCATCACGGACAACTTTAGACTTATAGCAAATTAGCTATTTTTCATCTACTTACTACTTTTTAGCTACTTTGCAACTACTTAGCATCTTAGCTAACTGTTCCCCTAACCTTTACCGTTTTAGCTAACCCTTCCCCTAACCTTAACCCTTTAACCTAACTCCTAATCAAAATCCTAACCCTAACCCCTAGCCTAGCTTACGAAATGGGTGATGGACATACACAAATTAATACATACCATACAAAACTTAACATATCATACTAAATGGAGTGTCTTGGATTTACATGCAAAATATTACGAAATGCTCTGAGACCAGGTTTCCTTTCCCTCTCCCGGTGGACTATTCAGAGCTCCACTGCAGTTTGGTTAAATGTTGAGACTGAATGTTTAAACACATGGTGTGTACCTGTTGGCTTGGGGAAAGTATTTCTTTAAAGAAATGTACAGAACGTAAAACAGCCAAATTTCAATATTTTTCCTCATCTGATGTAGTTACCCCCCTCCCCCAACACACAGCACTCTCATTCCTATAATACCCCATCATCCCTGCCCCCAGTTCCTAGAACTGACTCATCACGAAATCACCCCATAACACCACCCCACCCATCTCCAACATTCATTCAATTGAACCCATTCAGCATGACAAAAACACTGACATGATTAACTCTTAGGGGCTTCAAATAATTTCAGCTACTGTTGGGTCAATAGACTGTATACTATACAAGGGATGGGGCTCCATGAAGGAACACAACACATATCCATCATGTTAATGTCGAAAAGGGTGTGTGGAATAACATCTTACTATGAGATAGCAGGTTATCTGACTGCAACTCGGTTATGCACCAAATCAGGTCCAAATTTCAAATAGTAATTCACTCACATTCCTAATTTGAAAGGCATATATTTCTATTATTTAAGCAGTACATAATAATTTAGCAAGTGTTGCATTAGACAGCGGATGCTTTGTGAAACTCGGTTTACTGTTGTAAGTATTGTAATAAATGAGAGGACAGATCTCCCAAATTGAGAGCACATCACTATCACCTGGCGAAACCTATTCTACACTCACGAAGTGTGGCCAGAGGCTGTACACACTTATGCACTATTCAACTTGTAGTTACACAGTTTGTTATGCTATGTGCAATAATGGTTAAAAAAACTCTAACCATGACTATAACTAACTCCAAATTTGTCTTCACAAACCTCCGTGGAAATCAATATTGCTAATCGAATAACAAGCATTTTCACTTTAGATGTACCGTCTACATTCTCATAATCCCCATGTAGTTCCCATGAAGTTTTTATTAAAAATGTTGATAAAATGTAACAGTTTCCTTTTAAACAATGTAAAATATGATGCATGTTAGGCTACATACAGTAAGTACCTTGGTAGACAAGCGCGACGAGGAGGGTACACAGACAGCTTGAAAAGTGCATCCTGGCAAATGTCAGATATCCTTGTTCCGCTGTAACTAAAGTTTGATAATATGTTCGTTGATATCGATCAGTTAACTTCCTTCCGTAAAGGTCAGCGTTAAATACTGAGATATTCACTAACTGTGTTCAGTTACAGTTGTATAACATCTGCTCTGTCGCTTGGCTTGGCTAACAGGTAAAATGCGGGAGCGCGTCGAGTGAGCGACGACGAGAAGCTCTGTAGGGTAGAGGTTTACAGCAACTCCGCCCAGGATCTACCACTGTCTTGTGGACTCCACACACACACACACACACACACACACACACACACACACACACACACACACACACACACACACACACACACACACACACACACACACACACACACACACAGTAACTTAAGGTCGCTAGTTCGAATCCCCAAGCCGACAATGTGAACAAATCTGTCGATGTGCCATTGAGCAAGGCACTTAATAAGTTGATAATGGCAGACCCTGGCCATGACCCCACTCTCCGAGGGTCTCAGGAAGGGTGGGATATGCAACAACAACAAAAAACATTTCGAAATAGGACATCGGCCAAAATAACCCAATGGGCACAGACGTCATTTCAACTTCGAGTTTGATTTACAGTACCAGTCAAAGTTTGGACACACCTACTCATTCAAGGGTTTTCCTTTATTTTTTTTACTATTTTCTACATCTTAGAATAATAGTGAAGACATCAAAACTATGGAATAACACATAAAGAATCATGTAGTTACCAAAAAAGTTTTGAACAAATCCAAATATTTTTTATATTTGAGATTCTTCAAAGTAGCCACCCTTTGCCTTGATGACAGTTTAGCACACTCTTGGCATTCTCCCAACCAGCTTCATGAGGTAGTCACCTGTAATGCATTTCAATTAATATGTGTGCCTTGTTAAAAGTTCATTTGTGGAATTTATTTCCTTCTTAATATATAATAATAATATATGTGTTTGAGCCAATCAGTTGTGTTGTGACAAGGTAGGGTTGGTATACAGAAGATAGCGCTATTTGGTAAAATACCAAGTCCATATTATGGCAAGAACAACTCAAATCAGCAAAGAGAAACAACAGTCAATCATTACTTTAAATAAAATAAAATAAAATAAAATGTTATAAGTCACATGCGCCAAATAGAACAGGTGTAGTAGACCTCAGAGTGAAATGCTTACTTAAGAGCCCCAAACCATCAGTGCAGTTTTAAAAAAAATATGGAAAAGAATGAGAGATAAAAATAACAAGTAATTAAAGAGCAGCAGTAAAAAATAACAGAGTCAATGTGCAGGGGCACCGGTTAGTTGAGGTAGTACGTATATGTAGGTAGAGTTAATTAAAGTCACTATGCATAGATGACAACAGGGAGTGGCAGTGGTGTGGAGGGGGGGGGGGGGCAATGCAAATATTCTGGGTAGCCATTTGACTAGATGTTCGGGAGTCGTATGGCTTGGGGGTAGAAGCTGTTTAGAAGCCTCTTGGACCTAGACATGGCGCTCCGGTACTGCTTACCATGTGGTAGCAGAAAGTACAGTCTATGAGTAGGGTGGCTGGAGTCTTTGACAATTTTTAGGGCCTTACTCAGACACCACCTGGTATAGAGGTCCTGGATGGCAGGAAGCTTGGCCCCAGTGATGTACTGGGCTGTTTGCACTATTTGTAGTGCCTTGAGATCGGAGGCTGAGCAGTTGCCATACCAGGCAGTGATGCAACCAGTCAGGATGCTCTCGATGGTGCAGCTGTAGAACCTTTTGAGGATCTGAGGACCCATGCCAAATATTTTCAGTCTCCTGAGGGGGAATTGGTTTTGTTGTGCCCTCTTCACGACTGTCTTTGTGTGCTTGGACCATGTTAGTTTGTTGGTGGACACCATGAGGACACCAAGGAACTTGAAGCTCTCAATCTGCTCCACAGCAGCCCCGTCGATGAGAATGGGGGCATGCTCGTTCCTCTTTTTCCTGTAGTCCACAATCATCTCCTCTGTCTATATCACGTTGAGGGAGAGGTTGTTGTTATTGCACCACATGGCCAGGTCACTGACCTCCTCCCTATAGGCTGTCTCATTTTTGTTGATGATCAGGCCTACAACTGTTGTGTTATCAGCAAATATAATGATAGTGTTGGAGTCGTGCCTGGCCGTGCAGTCATGAGTGAACAGGGGGTACAGGAGGGGGCTGAGCACGCACCTCTCAGGGACCCCTGTGTTGAGGTGTGCAAATTGGAGTGGGTATAGGGTTTCTGGGATAATGGTGTTGATGTGAGCCATGACCAGCCTTTCAAAGCACTCCATGGCTACAGACGTGAGTGATACAGGTTGGTAGTCATTTAGGCAGGTTACCTTAGTGTTCTTGGGCACAGGCACTATGGTGGTCTGCTTAAACATGTTGTTATTACAGACTTGGTCAGGGAGAGGTTGAAAATGTCAGTGAAGACACTTGCTAGCTGGTCAGCGAATGCTCGAAGTACACATCCTGGTAATCTGTCTGGCCCTGAGGCCTTGTGAATGTTGACCTGTCTAAATTGTCTTACTCACATCGGCTGTTGAGAGCGTGATCACACAGTCTTCCGGTACAGCTGGTGCTCTCATGCATGTTTCAGTGTTACTTGCCTCGAAGAGATGGCAGTGTGTTTTGGATGGTTTCTATTACTCAGAGTTTATTTCTGTTGAATGTCATATCTTACCTTGCAGCCTCTACCAGTGACATCACCAAAGCATCAACTTCAGGAGGTTGTTCTCTGATCCGATGAGCAGAGCATCTTTTCTAATGCTGCAGAGGTGTTGGAGGCAGAACATGTGAGGGGATTTGAGCGGTTGGAAATCCTGCTCATAGCTTCAGCGCTCCATGTGCTGTCCTACCACCCTGCTAAAAACCGCTCCGGCTCACAGCTACAACACAAAAACGCTGCTCCAAATTCGCTCCATTCATTAAAATCACAATTAAACCAACACCAATCTATTTTTGCAAGATAACGTGGACCTACCAATTGGTATTCAAGTATTGAAACCAAACCATATGGATTTGAATAAAACGTATTTGAACATATAAGAAGTGAACATCATTTCAAATAGGCAACATGTCATATTAAACAGCATATAAACATTCTAAATAGGTCAGGAGCCAGGCAGGGAGTATAAGAAGGAACGAAAGTGAATTATTTAGGAAGGCTATATCATTTCAATTATTTCAAGGCTATAGCCTACAAAGAATTACATTGTGAAGCATTTGCGAGTGCAACACAATAGGCTGTAACAAACCACAATTTGCTGTATTCAGTCATTATAGTCTATAAATTGCGCATATAGGCTGTGATTTACTTAGAATTAAATACAATTTCAACGAAAAATGACTTAATAGTGCCTTTGAATTCATTTTTAGAATTCATTTTTTAGAAACAGAGTTTGGCCAGTCTGTGGCTTCAGGCTCATGCTATGGTGCCTGGAGAGCCGGACAGGAGCGTAGAATATCCTCTCCACACTTGCAGAGCCACTGCTAAACATCCCTTTGGCCACGCTTACCAGGCTGGGCAGAGATGCAGTTTTTTTCTATAGGTAGGTCTAAATGTTTTTAGGCAAAATAACCCAATCAAATAAAAAGCTAATTGAACGTGGAAATATGCCAGGCCTATTGGGCAAAAATCAATTATGGCCTATTGTATAGGTAATAGAACGAACATGAACAAAACGTTAAAGAGATCTGATTTTTAGTTTATAAATACTTTGCCACAATGATACACTTAGTTATCTACCCACCTCGTTCATTTCTTTTAGCATGTGCATGTAGCATGCTTGTCACGCCTTGGTCTTAGTATTTTGTGTTTTAGTTAATTAGTTGGTCAGGCCAGGGTGTGACACGGGTTTATGTTATTGTGTTGTCGTATTGGGTTTTTTGTAGGCATTGGGATTGTGGTTGATTAGGGGTGTGTTTAGTTTAGGTTTGGCTGCCTGAGGCGGTTCTCAATCAGAGTCAGGTGATTCTTGTTGTCTCTGATAGGGAACCGTATTTAGGTAACCTGGGTTTCACTGTGTATTTCGTGGGTGATTGTTCCTGTCTCTGTGTAGTTTCACCAGATAGGCTCGGTCACTTTGGTTTTTCTTTTTATTTGTTTTGGAAGAGAAGAGAACGAGCGCCATTCTCCTTGCGGAGATGGTGCTAAATACATCAACACGGTCGGTCCCTGGGATTGGGCTGGCCAACACGATTCGTTTTCCTTGGAAGGAAAAGGAGTTGGAGCCTTTAGGACGGGAATCTTTTGGAAGGATAATATTGATGGGGATTCTAAAGCTGACGGTGAAGAACGTGTTTTGTTTCCAAGGCAACTCGTTGGAGGGAGCATACGACGTGGCGCTATATAAAGAAGAAAAACACGATGATATCCTGAGAAGGGCAAGAGCAGTGGGAGGTGAGAGGCCAATGTGCCACTACGAAATAACAAGCCTGGCGAAGAATAACTTTAGGGTTGTAACTGTCAACATTTACAACCCTTACGTTAAGGACGAAGAGGTGAGGGCTTTTCTGGGGAGATACATGGATAACGTCTCCTCGGCTAGGCACCTCAAAGACTCCCTTGTGTTTTGGAATGGGAGGAGAGGCTTCCAGGCCCTCCTCAGGGAGGACCCAAAGGGACATGGTGGCTACCTCCATCCTCCTGCTATGTTCTCCCTTGGGGCTGACAGGGGGACGTTGTTTTATGCATGTCAGCCCCCATTTTGCAGGCGCTGTATGGCCTACGAACACATTTTCGCCTCGTGCAGCATGAGAAAATGCAGATTTTGTGGATCTGAGGATCACGAGGCGAGGGATTGTGACAAGCCTAAGACATGCCATGGGTGTGGCTCGTCAGCACACCTGTGGCGGGGGTGCCCGGCCCGTCAGAGGTCATATGCGTCTGCGGCTGGGGGGGGAGCAGGAGCGGGGGATGGGGGAAGAAGAGGAGGGGAAGGAAGCACGCCTCATGACCAGAGTACAGGTCCAGAGGGGAAGGCCACAAGGAAGGAAGAGGAGCAAGAAGCGGCGGATGGAAGAGAGAAGAAAACGGAAGGCACGGGAGTAGGAGAACCAGGAAAAGCGGCGGAAGAAGGCAACCGAGTGGAGGAGCATGAGAGAGAAGAAAGCGAGGGAGGAGTGGTGGAGAAGGAGACGGTGGAAGAGCAAGTGGACTGGGGGGAAAGTGACATGGTGGAAGAGATGAGGGGTATGGTGGAGGAGCTGGCGGGGGGAGGGTGGTATCTCTCCACTGCCGCCATCACCAAAGAAGAGAATGAAGAGGAGGGTGCGATTGGCCGACAGTGAGGGAGAGGGGATGGCCAAGAGAGTGATGGGGGTGGGAGAAACCTCTGGGTTGCTGCTGGTTTCCCCAGGCCCTCAACGTCTGTTGGGTGGGGACACACCTAACAAGACTCAGGACTGGGTACAGGAGGAGGTGGGGAGTTTTTTGTTTGGGGACTCAGCCTCCCCAATTTTTTTCCAAACCAGCTGCAACACTGGGGAGGGGGAGGATTGTGGGGGTAGACCCAGGGTGCAGGGCACCCCGGAGCCAAACACTATTCCTGCATCCTGGGATGGTGTGATGGAGGAAGAGGGGGGGATGTCGGGATTACAGATGGTGTTCTCACCGGTAGATATGGAGCAGGGGAGCATCGGGTGAGTCTCCTGTTTTTTTTTCTGTCTGGGTTTAGAATTTGAGTGTATTGCATGTTTTTATTTTTTCATGGAGTCTAATTTTACTTTTGTTAGTTTAAATGTAAGGGGTTTAAGGGATTTTCTTAAGACGAGGGCGGTTTTTCGTTATTTGGAGGGTGTGGGGTTTGATTTTTGTTTTTTACAGGAGGTTCACCTGAGGGATGGAGGGGATGTTAGTAGGTTTAAGAGGGAGTGGGACAAGGGGGAGTCGGTTTGGGGTGTTGGGGGGGTGCACTCATCGGGGGTAGGGATTTTGTGTGGGCACAGGGAGGTAAAAGTGGAGGATTCTTTTGTGGTAATGCAGGGGAGGGTTATAGGGGTGGATGTCACGATAAGGGATTGTAAATTTAGATTAGTGGTGGTGTATGGGCCACAGGTGGTGGCAGACAGGAGGGAGATGGTGGACTGTCTGACGCCCCTGTGTGTCACAAATAGGAAATTAGTGATAGGGGGGATTTTAATACAGATTTAGGAAGAGGGGGGGATAGCATTGCAGGCGCCATTGCCAGGCTAATGGCTTGCCATGGTCTGGTAGATGGTGGTCTGCACACTACTCCGAAGATGGACGGTCCTACATGGCGCAACTCCAGGGGGGTTGAGCGGAGGCTCGACTATATTTTTGTACCCAGGTCTTTGGGTAAGTTGTCTGGACGGCTGTTGCCTGTTTTCTTTTCGGATCACGACGGGGTGCTCCTGAAGGTGGGGTCACCAGTCTGCCTCTTTGGTAGGGGGTACTGGAAGCTAGATCGGGATGTGCTGGAGGAGCAGGCTTTTGTTGACGGGTTTTATGGTTTCTTTTGGAGGCTTGAGGGCCTCCGGTCCATGTGCGCGGGGGTGTTAGAGTGGTGGGAATTAGTTAAGGTGAGGATTAGGGCTTTTATAATAGGGTATTGCAAGAGGAAAAAAAGGGAGGAGAGGAGGGAGGTGGATCGTATCCAAAGGTTAATTGAACTCGAATACGAGGCAGGCAACCTCGGCGGGTCGTTTGACTGGGAGAGATCCGCAACCCTAAAGGCGCAGCTCAGGGAGTTGCAGGAGCGGAAGGCTCAAGCTTTCCTGGAGCGTGCGCATAGTGGCTTTCTAGAACATAATGAGACTTGTTCTGCTATGTTCTTTAAGTTGGTTAGGGCAAGACAGAGTAGGAAGGTAATGCATGGTGTTAGGGAAGAAAATGGTAGTATAGTTAGAGAACCAGAGGATATGGTCAGGATATGATCATTTCCAAGGTTTATTTAAGGAAAGGGAAATAGATGTAGAGCAGAGAAATGTGTTTTTAGAACACTTGTCCAGACGGTTGCCGGAGGACATTAGAGAAGTGATGGAGGCCCAGATCTCACTAGAAGAGGTTGAGAGCGCTCTTAGGAGGATGGGAAAAGGGAAGGTGCCTGGGATGGATGGGCTGCCGGCTGAGTTTTATCTCAAGTTTTGGGGTATACTTGGACCAGTGGTCCTCGAGGTCTTGAAGGCCATCCTTGAGACGGGGGTCACGGGGGGATCAATGGCTGTTGGTGTGCTGTCACTTTTAAATAAGAAGGGGGAAGTAACAGACCTTGGCAACTGGCGGCCGTTGACCATGCTGTGTGTAGATTACAAGCTACTTGCAAAGGTTTTAGCAGACCGGTTGCGCACAGCCCTTCCCTACGTCGTTCATGAGGATCAGACGTGCGGGGTAGAGGGCCGCTCTATTAGATGGAACCTACAGTTAATCAGGGACTCCATCGCTTGGGTTGAAGATAGAGGACTGCCTTTTATGGTAGCAGCGCTAGATCAGGCGAAAGCCTTCGATCGCGTGAATAGATCCTTTTTATTCAGAGTGTTAGGTCGATTAGGATTTGGGGAGAAGTTTATAGGATGGATTCGTACATTATATGTCGGAGCGGGGTGCCGAGTTAGTGTAAATAGTCACTTGGGTGACGTTTTTGACCTCTCGTCTGGGGTCAGGCAGGGGTGCCCACTCTCGGCTTTCCTCTTCGTTCTGTACATGGAGCCTCTGGGGGCTGCCAATAGGGCAGACACAGGGGTGGAAGGTTTGCTGATCCCTGGAAGTGGTGGGCTGCGTGTTAAGATGACGCAGTACGCCGACGACACTTCCTTGCTGTTGTGCAAGGACTCGTGCCTGACAAGGTCCCTTGCCATCTTTGGGGATTTCACCCGAGCGTCACGAGCAGTTCTGAACCATGCAAAGTCTTCCGTCAAGTTTTTCGGAAGATGGTGCGGTAGAACAGATGTGCCTGGAGGGTTATCTCTCTGTGAGGGGGCCCTGAGGATTCTCGGGGTCCATTTTGAGACCTCCGGCTCAGCAACACTAAACTGGAACATGCGTATCGCAGTGGTACAGAGGAAGCTAGCAATGTGGAAAGCTAGGTATTTGTCTTTTATGGGCAAAGTCCTGGTCCTAAAGGTGGATGTGTTGCCGTCTCTTTTGTATTTGGCATACATCTACCCATTGCCGGCTTGTCTGAGGAGGCCTCTAGTGAGGCTTGTGTTTCAGTTTATGTGGAGTGGCAGGTGCGAGTGGGTCGCCAGGGCACGCATGATCTGTCCCATCGGGGAGGGAGGTAGGGGGGTACCACATTTCCCCATCAAGCTGGACACAATTTTTGTTTCTTTCTTGTTAACGGAGCTTGCTCAGCCAGTGATACACCGGTCCGGTTACCTCCTGCGGGTATTTTTCTCGTATCAGGCGAGAAGCATAATGATGTGGTCTAACACGAGTCCTCGGGCGGAACAGCTGCCGTGGCACTTTGGTCATGCGGCCAAGTGGCTGCGTGCGCACCCTGAGGTTGAAGTTGCCCGAGTAGGTTTAGATCATAGGCACCTGTACGAGGAGGTCAGAAAGGCAGGGAGTCCGGCGCCTGTAGTGGGCATCTCGGAAGTGGTCTGGGAGGGAGTGCAGGCGCGGGGTCTGGACAACAGGCTCAAGGACCTGAATTGGTTGAGCCTTCATAAGTGTTTGCCGGTACGTTCCATCTTGTACCGGTATAGTTTGGTGCAATCCCCCACCTGTCCTTGTGGCAGGGAGGAGACTGTGTGCCATGTCTTTTGGGACTGTGCCTTTGCCGGAGTAGTATGGGCTAGGGCACGGGTGTTGTTAGGTTTGGTAAAGGGGGATTTTGTATTGACGTGGGCCGGGATAGAGAGGGGTGTAGGGAGAGCGAGAGGGACGGATAGGGACAGGTTTCTGCTCTGGCTTCTCATGAGTCTCTTTAAACGGGGGCTGTGGGAAGCAAGGCGGAACATGGTGAAGACAGGGAGAGATTGGGGGGTGGAAGGGATAGTGAGGAGGGTGGAAGGAGATTTGAGGGGGAGGATGAAGAGGGAAGAGAGGAAGTGGGGGCAGCATGCTGCTCGGGAGAGGTGGAAGGGGGGTTTAGGGCTGGGTGCCATTTAGATTTGTAAGAGGATAGATTAGGGACGGGGAGATAGGGAAATGTATTTTGTAGGATGACGGGGAGGGAAGATGCTACCCTGAGGTTTTGTTTGGGGTTTATGTTTAGTTTAATTAGTTTAATTAAAATACCCTTATTTGAGTATGTATGTAAATTATGAGTTGTAAAGAATGAATGGTATTGAAGATAATAAATTATTTTTTATAAAAAAAAGGCTGTAATTAGGTTTCACGTTCCGTTTTGTTGTTTTGTATTTATTAGTTATTTCATGTATAGTTCCGTTTTTTCTTCATTGAAAAACATGAGTAACCAACACGCTGCATTTCGGTCCGACTCTCATTCAACAAACGAAGAACGCCGTTACAGAATCACCCACCACACACGGACCGAGCAGCGTGTTAACAGGCAGGAGCCACAGAAGAGGCAACAGAAGCAGCTTCAGTGGGAGAGGCTGCACCACTTGGAGAATAGGACATGGGAGGAAGAACTGGACGGAAAAGGACCCTGGGCTCAGCCTGGTGAATATCGCCGCCCCAAGGAGGAACTAGAGGCGGCTAAAGCGGAGAGGCGCTGGTTTGAGGAGGCAGCATGGCGACGTGGATGGAAGCCCGGGAATCAGCCCCAAAAATTTTTTGGGGGGGGCTTTCAGGGAGTATGGCTACGCCAGGTAGGAGACCTGCGCAAACTCCCTGTGCTTACCGGGGGGCTAGAGAGACTGGGCAGGCACCGTGTTATGCAGTGGTGCGCACGGTGTCCCCAGTGCGGGTGCATAGCCAGGTGCGGTATATTTCAGCTCCTCCTATCGGCCGGGCTAGATTGAGCGTCGAGCCAAATGCCATGAAGCCGGCTCTACGCATCTGGTCCCCAGTGCGTCTCCTTGGTCCGGCTTACATGGCACCAGCCTTGCGCTCGGTGTCTCCAGTTCACCTACATAGCCCAGTGCGGGCTATTCCACCTCGCCGTACTACTGGCAGGGCGACCGAGAGTATTCAACCGGGTAAGGTTGGGCAGGCTCGGTGCTCAAGAGCTCCAGTGCGCCTGTACGGTCCGGTCTATCCAGTACCACCTCCACACCCCAGCCCTCCGGTAGCAGCTCCCCGCACCAGGCTTCCTGTGTGTGTCTTCGGCCCAATACCACCAGTGCCAGCACCACGCATCAGGTCTACAGTGCGCCTCGCCTCTCCTGCGCTGTCAGAGTCTCCCGCCTGTTCAGCGCTTCTAGAGCCTTCCTCCTCTACAGCGCTGCCGGAGCCTCCTGCCTGTTCGGAGCAGCCTGAGCTGCCAGTCTGCATGGAGCAGCTAGAGCTGCCGGTCTGCATGGAGCAGCCAGAGATGCCAGTCTGCATGGAGCAGCCAGAGATGCCAGTCTGCATGGAGCAGCTAGAGCTGCCAGTCTGCATGGAGCAGCTAGAGCTGCCAGTCTGCATGGAGCAGCTAGAGCTGCCAGTCTGCAAGGAGCTGCCAGTCTGCATGGAGCAGCCAGAGCTGCCAGTCTGCATGGAGCAGCTAGAGCTGCCAGTCTGCATAGAGCAGCCAGAGCTGTCAGTCTGCTTGGAGCAGCCAGAGCTGCAAGGAGTTGCCAGTCTGCATGGAGTTGCCAGTCTGCATGGAGTTGCCAGTCTGCAAGGAGCTGCCAGTCTGCAAGGAGCTGCCAGTCTGCAAGGAGCTGCCAGTCGGCAAGGAGCTTCCAAAGCTGTTAGTCTGCATGGAACAGTCAGAGCTGTCAGTCTGCAATAAGCCGCCAGAGCTGTCAATCTGCATGGAGCAGCCAGAGCTGCCAGTCAGCATGGAGCAGCCAGAGTCGTCAGTCAGCATGAAGCAGCCAGAGCCGTCAGTCTGCCAGGATCCTCCAGTCAGCCAGACTCTTCCAGATCTGCCAGTCAGCCAGACTCTTCCAGATCTGCCAGTCAGCCAGACTCTTCCAGATCTGCCAGTCAACCAGACTCTTCCAGATCTGCTAGTCAACCAGACTCTTCCAGATCTGCCAGTCAGCCAGGATCTTCCAGATCCGCCAGTCAACCAGACTCTTCCAGATCTGCTAGTCAACCAGACTCTTCCAGATCCGCCAGTCAGCCAGGATCTGACAGAACTGCCAGCCAGCCAGGATCTGCCGGATTCAACTGCCTGGCTGGGCTGCCCCTCAGTCCCAAGCTTCCCCTCAGTCTCGAGCTTCCCCTCAGTCCCGAGCTTCCCCTCAGTTCCGAGCTGCTTCAGTCCCGAGCTGCCCCTCAGTCCCGAGCTGCCCCTCAGTCACGAGCTACTCTTCAGTTCAGTGGGGTTCTGGGTGAGGACTATTAGGCCATGGTCGGCGGCGAGGGTGGATTATCCCAGGACGCGAAGGGGAGGAACTATGACATTTATGGAGTGGGGTCCACGTCCCGAGCCGGAATCGCCACCATGGACAGACGCCCACCCGGACCCTCCCTATGGTTTTGAGGTGCGTCCGGGAGTCCGCACCTTAGGGGGGGGGGGGTTCTGTCACGCCTTGGTCTTAGTATTTTGTGTTTTAGTTAATTAGTTGGTCAGGCCAGGGTGTGACATGGGTTTATGTTATTGTGTTGTCGTATTGGGGTTTTTGTAGGCATTGGGATTGTGGTTGATTAGGGGTGTGTTTAGTTTAGGTTTGGCTGCCTGAGGCGGTTCTCAATCAGAGTCAGGTGATTCTTGTTGTCTCTGATAGGGAACCGTATTTAGGTAGCCTGGGTTTCACTGTGTATTTCGTGGGTGATTGTTCCTGTCTCTGTGTAGTTTCACCAGATAGGCTGTAATTAGGTTTCACGTTCCGTTTTGTTGTTTTGTATTTATTAGTTATTTCATGTATAGTTCCTTTTTTTCTTCATTAAAAAACATGAGTAACCAACACGCTGCATTTCGGTCCGACTCTCATTCAACAAACGAAGAACGCCGTTACAATGCTTTTGGGATATGTGTCTTTTCAGATTCCACAATTATTCTTTAGTTGTGGACATTAAATCACCGTACTCCCTCTCTTCCTCTTGGTCCTCATCTTTGTACATTACTTTAATTTAGCATCTGTGTGTTTTATCAGTTTCTTTATGAAAATATTTAGCGAACTCCATGACAGTAGCTAAAGCAAGGGGCTATAGCAGCACACAAGTAGACTGCAAATGCAAGCTGTAATGGCATGCCCTGAACTCTTGAAGTGAGCGCTACTTGGAGAAAAATCGTAGCGGGCGAGAAGACCGATTGTCCAGCCTTTGGGAATCTCGCTCCACGCTCTGGTCAAATTGGGCACGCTCCGCTCACATACTCTGGTTGGAGCTAGAATCAGAAGTGAGTGAGATTATGGAGTTTGCATTTGACAAAACCAGACATTGTGAAATCTGACTGTGCTGTTAAATAAGTGGCTATGCTAGAGTAAAAAGCCGATATGTGGCTGGGTCGAGCTGGGGAAGTATTTCAAGTAATATAGTTTTGTAAGGATCAAATCAAATCAAATCAAATGTATTTGTCACATACACATGGTTAGCAGATGTTAATGTGAGTGTAGCGAAATGCTTGTGCTTCTAGTTCCGACAATGCAGTAATAACCAACAAGTAATCTAACTAACAATTTCTAAACTACTTTCTTATACACAGTGTAAGGGGATAAAGAATATGTACATAAGGATATATGAATGAGTGATGATACAGAGCAGCATAGGCAAGATACAGTAGATGGTATCGAGTACAGTATATACATATGAGATGAGTATGTAAACAAAGTGGCATAGTTAAAGTGGCTAGTGATACATGTATTGCATAAGGATGCAGTCGATGATATAGAGTACAGTATATACGTATGCATATGAGATGAATAATGTAGGGTAAGTAACATTATATAAGGTAGCATTGTTTAAAGTGGCTAGTGATATATTTACATAATTTCCCATCAATTCCCATTATTAAAGTGGCTGGAGTTGAGTCAGTGTCAGTGTGTTGGCAGCAGCCACTCAATGTTAGTGGTGGCTGTTTAACAGTCTGATGGCCTTGAGATAGAAGCTGTTCTTCAGTCTCTCGGTCCCAGCTTTGATGCACCTGTACTGACCTCGCCTTCTGGATGATAGCGGGGTGAACAGGCAGTGGCTCGGGTGGTTGATGTCCTTGATGATCTTTATGGCCTTCCTGTAACATCGGGTGGTGTAGGTGTCCTGGAGGGCAGGTAGTTTGCCCCGGTGATGCGTTGTGCAGACCTCACTACCCTCTGGAGAGCCTTACGGTTGAGGGCGGAGCAGTTGCCGTACCAGGCGGTGATACAGCCCGCCAGGATGCTCTCGATTGTGCATCTGTAGAAGTTTGTGAGTGCTTTTGGTGACAAGCCGAATTTCTTCAGCCTCCTGAGGTTGAAGAGGCGCTGCTGCGCCTTCTTCACGATGCTGTCTGTGTGAGTGGACCAATTCAGTTTGTCTGTGATGTGTATGCCGAGGAACTTAAAACTTGCTACTCTCTCCACTACTGTAACATCGATGTGGATAGGGGGGTGTTCCCTCTGCTGTTTCCTGAAGTCCACAATCATCTCCTTAGTTTTGTTGACGTTGAGTGTGATGTATTGAGTGCGCTGGTGGTAAAAAACGAAATGCAATATTCTGTGAGAGTGATATGCCTGACTGCACAGGAAGAAAATGTAAATATTTATTTTCTTCTGCACGGATGAGAATGATTGGGTCTGAATGGCGACAATGCCTGAGACTTCGGCATTCAATTACCAAAGAAAAACAGGTTGGTATAATTGGCACTTGAGCTGGGATCTCGGGAGACCCATAGGTTAGCTAGGTAGATAAGGCTAAAGCAAGTAACTCCAAGACTGAACGTCTGAAGGAATGGATGGCCAACATAAATAGTTGAGATAGTTGAACAGGAACATTTAACTTTATCTCTAAGAGTCTCGAACTCCACATACTGTACAAGATTGCAAGATAATACAGCATTATTTTCTGTATTATAGATGACGAATTACATATTATGCAAATCCTAGCAAATGTAGCTTTGATAGTTGTAAAAGGCACACACAAAATAGTACAATACTAAATCAACCAAATTTATTTATAAAGCCCATTTTACATCATCAGTTGTCACAAAGTGCTTTTACAGATAAGTTACTCAGCCTAAAACCCCTAAGAGCAAGCAATGCAGATGTAGCAGCAGGAAAAAATGACTAGAGAAAATGTATTCTTGTTTAGGAGGGAAAGAATGATGGTGAATACATAGTCATATTTAGTATTCACTGGAAAGCATTTGATATCCACAGAGTTAAATAATAAGGTTTCACAGAGAATAATTAATTACAATATATAATGTCATATCCAGGCCACTGTACCGGTGTGCACATATTTTATTTGATGAAAGAGAATGTTCTCACTTTGATATCTTTTGAGACATCTTGTGGCATTGCACCTGCTATCAGGGTGAATACAAAGAACCATGCGTTGCTATGGATTTGTAGAATAAAGCTAGTTATATCTAGGGGCAGTACACATACCTACACAGTGAATCTTTCATAGGTTCAAATCATTACATTACTGATGAGTTTTTATGACTTATTTCAGGGATCTTAAGTGACTGTAACCTAATGATATATTGATTATATTGATTAAGTGTGTTTTATCATCTCTTGCTCTGAATACGCTATATAAGGCATTGAGCGGGACTTTCAGCAGAGTGACATTGTGCATTAATTACACCATTATAGCCTAGATACTAATCATGTTTCTGTCTCTGTGCTCTGTTGTGGAGAAGCAGCATGTATGATATGACACAGGCAGTGGCGATTTTAGCATGTAAATCTTGGTGGTGCAATGTTACGACTTCTATGAATGGTGAGTGGAGGAGTCAAGTGCAGAGAGCAGGTAATTCCGTACGTGGATATTTTATTCCAACGACAGCGGAGACATGGACATGCAAAACACAAGGGAGCATGAAACAACCCGTCCAAAATACACAGGACTAAAACCGTCTGGAAAAATAGCGATCACACTAATACACCAACACCAAATAGAGAACAAGCCCGCACAATACCCAGCGGGCCTAGTGCCCTTAAATAGCCTATAAATAAAACTAACTCAAAACAGGTGTACCCAATTAGACCCAATTAACAGAAACAAAAGGAAAGGGAATCGATGGCAGCTAATAGGCTGGCGACGATGACCGCCGAGCGCTGCCCGAACAGGAAGAGGCACCATCTTCGGCGGGATTCGTGACATGCAAAAAGTATATATATGCGGGATGCATGCCAGCAAAGTCACTACACAACACTAAACAATATATAAATTACACTATAACGGTGACAAACGGTGCCCACAAATTTTTAGGGCCTACTTAAAGTTGTCAACAGCAGAGTCGCAACAGCAGTCCCGACACCTTACCACTAGTACACCTGGCTATCAGTAGAGCCTTGTCTGGTAGCGAAGCAGTTTATTCATATACTGCCTGTTAAAAAAACATAGCTGATATGGCTGACTTGCTTAAACAAATGTGGTTTCTACTGACAATTGAGATGTACAAACTCAAATCAAATCAAATGTTATTTGTCACATAGACATGGTTAGCAGATGTTAATGCGAGTGTAGCGAAATGCTTGTGCTTCTAGGTCCGACCATGCAGTAATATCTAACAAGTAATCTAACCTAACAATTTCACAACAACTATCTTATACACACAAGTGTAAAGGAATGAATAAGAATATGTACATAAAAATATATGAATGAGTGATGGCTGAACGGCATAGGCAAGATGCAGTAGATGGTATAGAGTACAGTATATACATATGAGATGAGTAACCCCTGCTGATGCGTGGGTTCCTGTCGCTGACTGGGGAGTGGGCACCTGACAGACTGGCTGAGGCAGGGGAGCCTGGCGATCCGGCTGTGGCATGAGAGCCTAACGAACTGGTGGAAGCAGAGGAGCCTGGCAATCCGGCAAAGGCATGAAAGCCCAACGAGCCGGCTGAGACAGGGGAGCCTGGCAATCCAGGTGAGGCATGAGAGTCTGACGAGCCGGCAGAGGCAGGGGAGCCTGGCGATCTGGCTGAGGCATGAGAGCCTGTAGCAGCTCCTGGACCCGAAGTCATTCCCACTGACACAAATGAAAACCAAAACAACTCCCTAATGCTTCCCTTAGGTGAGGTGTTATTCTGTCACGAGTGCACTGACAGCCGGGAAGCAAGTTCAGGGAGTCTGATGATGTACAGGTGCGTGGAATGATGGTGTCAGGTGTGCGCCATAATGAGCAGTCTGGTGACCTAGACGCTGGAGAGGGAGCACACGTGACAACAACATACACTTAGTATTACTTTCTTAGCGACAGTATACATATCTCCCTGGCATATTACATCATTTATGCAGCAGCATACCAGACACCTTATTGTCCTGTGCTCACTTGAACAGTCAGGTGGTGCGGCGGTCTTTCATGGGAAAATTTTGTCATCAAACGTTGTCATCAAAGTCTGGCATTCTCTGGATGTATGGTGCATTCAAGACACCCGTGTTCTCAGAAAATAAAAGTTGACGTCAGTGATCTTCAGGTTGTAGCTCTAGAAAGAGGCCCGAGTTCCCGATTTACAATTCAGAATTGGATGAAGTTCAAAATGTATTTTTCCCAGTCGTAGCTTGTTTTTTCCAAGGTCCCAGTCGTCTTGAACTCACTAAAGTCAGATTTGGCAGTTCCGAGTTAACACTTGTTTTGAGCGCTGCACATCTCATGCTTCATTCACCGCATGGCCAATGTTGAATGAATATCATTTTAAACTAGGAAAAGAGACCCTTAATCTTAGACTTGGGACCACACATCCACTCCACTGAATAGCAGGCTAATGATTGCTTTGCGATGATTACAGTTATCCACTGATTCCTTCCAAACCACTCATTGTTGAATTTGCGATTTCCAACTTGTTGTGGAAGGTTTATGTCCAATGGCCGATGAGCACTGATACGTTTTATCTATATTTTCTCTTCATTATTTCTCTGTCACGGTTTTCTGTAGGTGAAAGAGAGTTGGACCAAAATGCGGCGTGTCTATTGCGATCAATGTTTAATAAAACTGAAGTAAATACGAACAAATATGAAAAAACAATAAACAATACACGAAAACCGAAACAGCCTAATACTGGTGCAAACTAACACACTACAGACATAAGGACAAAAGAACAATCACCAACAAAACCCAACACCAAACAGGCTACCTAAATATGGTTCCCAATCAGAGACAATGACTAACACCTGCCTCTGATTGAGAACCATATCAGGCCAAACACAGAAACAGACAAACTAGACACACAACATAGAATGCCCACTCAGATCACAACCTGACCATACAAAACCTATAAACATACAAAGCAAACTATGGTCAGGGTGTGACATTCTCTTCATATGACAAAGAATAAAAAGGATTTGCCAGTACGTTGTCGACTTGGTTCATGATGATGACTGCTAGCTAAGATTTTGAAAGTATGATGTTGACATGATCTGTCCAATCTAGCTACTGTAGATATAACGTGATTTGATGTCATTTTATCTGTGGCCAATGACATCGAGCCTTCTTGGATGGGTACTTCTAATGTAACTCTACGGCAGCACCCAAGGGGCAGAATTTTAGAGCTCTACCCTTAGACTTGGTGATGACGTAGTGTCCCAATGAGTGACAGAACACTGAGCCAATCACGGCACAACGCTCCATATTTTCTGCCCCACCTGCCCTGAATGACAGATCACCACTGGAGACAGGGCATACTGTCCCCTGACTGGGCCTTGGGGACATGAGATTGCAGGTCCCATGAAGCAGGAGGCCTAGGCCACATCTCCTCCAGGGGCCAGTGGTGTAGTGATTCGTCTCCCAGTGAATAGGCTCTGTGACAAGGCCGTGGAACAAAGCGGATGGAAAACACCGCAACCCTGATATTCTGTCTGTGCTGTGGCCATGGGAGATGGGGATCCACTTAATGGCCGGCCCTGTGTCAACCAGCAGCAGAGCCTCCAATCAATGATTGCTTCATTAGTTAATCTGATTGAGTGTGCGAGCGGCCAGTGGTCAATGGCAGGTTAGCTCTGCCTCTGCGAAGAGTCTGTGTCGGAATCAATATCATTGTTCTCTGTAGAGCGCATCTTTTTCTCAGAACTCATCCTCCTCACAGTTACAGAAAAACAGGAGGTGGATCTCTGTGTATGATCCGTTTCAAGTCCTCCATAATTATATTAAGGTAATCAATAAAAATGTGCTTTTGATGATATCTATTAAAGCAACAAGGCAGGCTGCATCTTTATTGTCGTTAGGCCCATCATATTGTTCCTCTTGGGCTAATTACTCCCAGCCTCTATTACTCAGTCTGTGTCATTCTTTGTGTATTCTGCAATGCATGCTGCTGTGCTGTAATGTGTTGTGCTATTGGCTTGCTACCTGTTATACCCCTAAATGTTACTCGCTGATCGCTAGAGAGGTGGAGAAATTATTCATGAAGACATAGGCCTGTCTGCGAGACTTCAGGCATCAGTCAGCTGTCACTAATGTTCATGCTTCACCCAAACCTACAATTATTTGTTGGTTTGTCAGCTAATGATGGCACAATGCCTCTGGAATCAATTTTATTTATGTTTTCTTCACCTGCAGGCTTAGTCAGAAAGCAAACCCAGAAAATACACAAATGATAGATTTTGAAAATTGTGTGTTTAATGAGGTGTGATTTATAGAAGCCTAATTACACATTTCTCCCAATGTGCAACAATGGTCCGAAGCATTTAATTAATCCTGTATAACAGCACAAACTCATGCAATGGATGCAGACATGGTGCAGGTCAATTCTGGATTGTGTTTACATTTTAATCAGTTTTTTTTAGACAGGCAAACAGGAAAATCATTAAATGTTGAACTTTCCTCACTTTAATGTGAATCCAGATCAAATCCCACATTAATTTAGGAGACTAGTCCAATTTATCGTTATTGCAGTGGATTATTGGATTTTGATATGTAATTATAAACATTGTGTCTATCATGGGGATGGGTTGGGCATGCTCACAGACCTGCTATAACCTTAGCATCTGCCAAGCAGCCAAAGAGTATGGATGTGTCTATGTTTTGACTTGTATTCCTCTCCAACTTTGCTAATGTGTTGTCTTGCCTCTAACAAGTCTGCAGTCGCAGAAGACAGTGGACTTCCCAAATGTAGTAAAATATGTTTGCTACCTATAATAGTTTACTTTACTACTACTTTATTTACTACACTTTAGTTAGAAAATCAAGGTTTCACTGCTTCATCATCAGTTTTATCTGCTAATTATTAACTGTAGTGTAGCTTTATATCAATTGAAAGCATTGGAAAACATTTGCCTCCTAATCCTCTGACCCAGCTGTGTTTGACTTCAGAGGTATAGATGTTGAAATAGTCTCTCTTTCTGTTCACCATCATTCACTACAGATCCAAATCCAAACAGAAATCTTTGGGAGAAAGAAAGCAGGTTGACATTCTATTAGCCATTTAATCTCTAAAGCAAAAGCTGGAGATAGATAGCAGACAAAGCAAGGCAAAACCTGATAGATTTGAGAGAAAAGGGCATGTCAAGAATATCAAAGAGATGACTCAGAAATCCGACATTAAAGACACTATTTTTCAACCAGAGAGCAAGCAGCTGAATCTACAGATACCATTTTTGGGCTTGGGTTGAAAGAGCTGTCATTACATCAAAAAGTATTTTCTGTGGAGTAGTTTTTGAACCACTTTTTTTTGCCCGTACATTCCCATATTTCCAGGCTTTACATAAATTAGAATAATCCCTTACAAATTACAATGTACTGCATTCTGTAGACAGGGAATCAATACAAGAAATGTTAGGCAAGGATAGTCTATAATTTTTGGCCTCAAAACAAGAATATACTGTTCTTTTTATTGTATTTTTTAAGTATGTGATACATTTTCACAATTCTTAGTACAAACCTCAAAACAGATCATCAAAAGGGCAGTTGTTTCAAAACTCAAGCACATGTCAATTGATTCAGTACAACACACAAAATCACTTTGACTTTTTTTAAAAAGTCACTTTTTCACCAAACTTAATCAGTGTTTCATCATCAGTGGAGACTGCTAAGGGGAGGATGGCTCATAATGTCTGTAACGGAGCAAATGGAATGGCATCAAACCATGTGTTTGCTGTATTTGATAGCGTTCCACTGATTCCGCTCCAGCCATTACCAGGAGCCCGTCCTGCCCAATTAAGGTGCCACCAACCTCCTGTATTTGATTTTGAAATAAATTTGATTTGATCTAGAATTACATGTTCCACATTGCAATACATGTTTATATGAAGTAATTGCTTTTCACAATATAATGTTCACTTTACTTTTAATATGATTCTCTTCTTATTTGTTAAAATACATTTTACTATTACATAAACATTGTCACGTTCTTTCAAAATCGAACCCAGAAGCAGACCAGGACAAGGAGAGTAGGAAGAAGGTGAGTATTTATTTACAAGTGAATGTGAATGGGTAGATATATCCAGGTGGCGTAGCGGGCAGCGGTGGTGAGTTGATGGGAGTAAATAGGTGGATCCAATGGGGTAGCGGAATTCTCCGACGACCAGGCGGGAATGGGGTAAATGATCCGGATGAGTAACTGAAGACAGAACAAACGGAGTTAAGTTTAAGGCAAGCAATACGTAAAAAACAACAAAACAAATTCTATCCAACTTGAGGCTGATACTATGGCACGACATACTGTTCATGGCTAACGATCCGGCAGGGAATGGATGTCAGGTCAGAGCTTTTGAAGGGGAGAGGTGATGATCAGGACAGGTGTGCAGATTACTGATGGGATACAGGTGCGGGTGAACATCGATCTCCCAACAAGCTAATTCGCCCGGCAACCTGACAGGGTGCGTTCCAGGACACCGGAAACACACTCCAGGACAGAAACACAGGCAAACACAGACTCAGGAAGCGGGATTCGTGACAAACATATAGATTTTAAACAGGTTTGTCTACTACAGATTTTGAGAACTATTGTACATAATGAAAATGTATGTTTGTAAAGTATAAACATAGTGTATAAAGTATGATATATCCTGCAATGTACTATTATGATGATGACTATTCTGATTTGACTTCAAAGTAAGTTTAAAAAAAAATTGGATATTGACAAGTTCAGAGAAATATACTGTATGTAACTAATGCATCCGCTATACATTTAACATGTATCCAAAATTAATTTTCTGGGGTCTTTTTGATGTGGAAGAAAAATGAATTTCTTTCTTTGGATCCTTCTTTGTGTTGAAACTCCCCATCCCGGATCCGGGATCGTGACTAAAGCCTCAGGCTCATTAGCATAACGCAACGTTAACGATTTCTGAAAATCGCAAATAAAATGAAAATAATGCGCCTGCTCTCAAGCTTAGCCTTTTCTTAACAACACTGTCATCTCAGATTTTCAAAATATGCTTTTGAACCATAGCAATTGACTAATTTGTGTAAGAGTATGCTAAGCTAGCTTAGCATTTTGAGTAGCATTTAGCACGCAACATTTTCACAAAAAACAGATAACCAAATAAATAAAATCATTTACCTTTGAAGAGCTTCGGATGTTTTCAATGAGGAGACTCTCAGTTACATACCAAATGCGCAGTTTTTCCTGAAAGCGTCTGTGTGTAGGAGAAATCGTTCCGTTTTGTACATCACATTTGGCTACCGAAACGAACCGAAAATTCAGTCACCTACAACGTCAAACTTTTTCCGAATTAACTCCATAATATCGACCGAAACATGGCAAACGTTGTTTGGAATCAATCCTCAAGGTGTTTTTTCACATATCTCTTCATTGATATATCATTCGTGGAAGCCTGCATTCTCCTCTGAATTCTGTGGAAAAATACTTGCAGCTGACTTTTGCGCACCAATTTCGGCGCAGGACACCGGGGCGGACACCTGGTAAATGTGGTCTCTTATGGTCAATCTTCCAATGATATGCCTACAAATATGTCACAATGCTGCAGACACCTTGGGGAAACGGCAGAAAGGGCAGACATACTCCTCTCGCATTCACAGCCATATAAGGAGACAATGGAAAACAGAGCCTCAAAAATCCTGCTCATTTCCTGGATGCCGTCTCATCTTGGTTTTGCCTGAAGCTCACGTTCTAGGGCACGCACAGAAAATATCTTTGCAGTTCTGGACACGTCAGAGTGTTTTCTTTCGAAAGCTATCAATTATATGCATAGTCGAGCATCTTTTTGTGACAAAATATCTTGTTTAAAACGGGAACGTTTTTCATCCAAAAATGAAATTGCGCCCCTAGAGTTTCAACAGGTTTTAACAGCCCTCCAGACAAGCTTCAATGCCATACAACTCTCCTTTCGTGGCCTCCAATTGCTCTTAAATACAAGTAAAACTAAATGCATGCTCTTCAACCGATCGCTACCTGCACCTGCCCGCCTGTCCAACATCACTACTCTGGACGGCTCTGACTTAGAATACGTGGACAACTACAAATACTTAGGTGTCTGGTTAGACTGAAACTCTCCTTCCAGACCCACATCAAACATCTCCAATCCAAAGTTAAATCTAGAATTGGCTTCCTATTTCGCAACAAAGCATCCTTCACTCATGTTGCCAAACATACCCTTGTAAAACTGACCATCCTACCAATCCTCGACTTCGGCGATGTCATTTACAAAATAGCCTCCAATACCCTACTCAACAAATTGGATGTAGTCTATAACAGTGCAATCCGTTTTGTCACCAAAGCCCCATATACTACCCACCATTGCAACCTGTACGCTCTCGTTGGCTGGCCCTCGTATCTTACTCGTCGCCAAACCCACTGGCTCCATGTCATCTACAAGACCCTGCTAGGTAAAGTCCCCCCTTATCTCAGCTCCCTGGTCACCATAGCATCACCCACCTGTAGCACACGCTCCAGCAGGTACAGTATATCTCTCTGGTCACCCCCAAAACCAATTATTTCTTTGGCCGCCTCTCCTTTCAGTTCTCTGCTGCCAATGACTGGAATGAACTACAAAAATCTCTGAGACTGGAAACACTTATCTCCCTCACTAGCTTTAAAGCACCAGCTGTCAGAGCAGCTCACAGATTACTGCACCTGTACATAGCCCATCTATAATTTAGCCCAAAAAACTACCTCTTTCCCTACTGTATTTATTTTATTTATTTATTTTGCTCCTTTGCACCACATTATTTTTATTTCTACTTTGCACAATCTTCCACTGCAAATCTACCATTCCAGTGTTTTACTTGCTATATTGTATTTACTTTGCCACCATGGCCTTTTTTGCCTTTACCCACCTTATCTCACCTCATTTGCTCACATCGTATATAGACTTGTTTCTACTGTATTATTGACTGTATGTTTGTTGTGTAACTCTGTGTTGTTGTATGTGTCAAACTGCTTTGCTTTATCTTGGCCAGGTCGCAATTATAAATGAGAACTTGTTCCCAACTTGCCTTCATGGTTAAATAAAGGTTAAATAAAAAAACTTTCTAGATAACGTTAATTTGTCCTATTTAGCTAGCTTGCTGTTGCTAGCTAATTTGTCCTGGGATATAAACATTGAGTTGTTATTTTACCTGAAATGCCTCTACTTCGACAATTAATCCACACATGAAACGGTCAACCGAATCGATTCTAGTCAACTCTCCTCCTTCCAGGCTTTTTCATCTTTGAACTTATATGGTGATCGCAGAGCTCTTGGCGTCGCAGACGCTCGTCAGAGCATGCGCAGACCAGCAGGCTGGTGTGTTTATGGACATATTCAATCATTCCTTATCCCAGTCTGCTGTTCCCACATGCTTCAAGAGGGCCACCATTGTTCCTGTTCCCAAGAAAGCTAAAGTAACTGAGCTAAACAACTACCGCCCCGTAGCACTCACTTCCGTCATCATGAAGTGCTTTGAGAGACTATTCAAGGAACATATCACCTCCACCCTACCTGACACCCTCGACCCACTCCAATTTGCTTACCGCCCAAATAGGTCCACAGACAACGCAATCGCAACCACACTGCACACTGCCCTAATCCATCTGGACAAGAGGAATACCTATGTGAGAATGCTGTTCATCGACTACAGCTCAGCATTTAACACCATAGTACCCTCCAAACTCGTCATCAAGCTCGAGACCCTGGGTCTCGACCCCACCCTGTGCAACGGGGTACTGGACTTCCTGACGGGCCACCCCCAGGTGGTGAGGGTAGGTAACAACATCTTCACCCCGCTGATCCTCAACACTAGGGCCCCACAAGGGTGCGTTCTGAGCCCTCTCCTGTACTCCCTGTTCACCCATGACTGCGTGGCCATGCACGCCTCCAACTCAATCATCAAGTTTGCGGACAACACTACAGTCTTAGGCTTGATTACCAACAACGATGAGACGGCCTACAGGGAGGAGGTGATGGCCCTCTGAGTGTGGTGTCAGGAAAATAACCTCACACTTAACGTCAACAAAACAAAGGAGATGATTGTGGACTTCAGGAAACAGCAGAGGGAGCACCCCCCTATCCACATCGCTGGAACAGTTGTGGAGAGGTTAGTAAGTTTTAAGTTCCTTGGCGTACACATCACGGACAAACTGAATTGGTCCACCCACACAGACAGCGTTGTGACGAAGGCGCAGCAGCGCCTCTTCAACCTAAGGAGGCTGAAGAAATTTGGCTTGTCACCAAAAGCACTCAAAAACTTCTACAGATGCACAATCAAGAGCATTCTGTCGGGCTGTATCACCGCCTGGTACAGCAACTGCTCCGCCCACAACCATAGGGCTCTCCAGAGGGTAGTGAGGTCTGCACAACTTATCACTGGGGGCAAACTACCTGCCCTCCAGGACACACACACCACCCGATGTCACAGGAAGGCCATAACGATCATCAAGGACAACAACCACCCGAGCCACTGCCTGTTCAACCCTCTGTCATCCAGAAGGCGAGGTCAGTACAGGTGCATCAAAGCAGTGACCCGAGAGACTGAAAAACAGCTTCTATCTCAAGGCCATCAGACTGTTAAACAGCCACCACTAACATTGAGTGGCAGCTGCCAACACCTTGACTCAACTCCTGCCACTTTAATAATGTAAATTGATGTAAATTGATGTAAAAATATATCACTAGCCACTTTAAACAATGCTACTTAATATAATGTTTACATACCCTACAATACTCATCTCATATGTATATGTATATGTATATACTGTACTCTATATCATCTACTGCATCTTTATGTAATACATGTATCACTAGCCACTTTAAACTATTCCACTTTTAAACTATGCCCTACATTACTCATCTCATATGTATATACTGTACTCGATACCATCTACTGCATCTTGCCTATGCCGTTCTGTGCCATCACTCATTCATATATCTTTATGTACATATTCTTTATCCCTTTACACTTGTGTGTATACGGTAGTAGTTGTGGAATTGTTAGGTTAGATTACTCATTGGTTATTACTGCATTGTCGGAACTAGAAGCACAAGCATTTCGCATTAACATCTGCTAACCATGTGTATGTGACAAATAAATTTGATTTTATTTGGCGTGCGCAAGCAGTGTGGGTGCAATAATTGAATAACATGGATTTCTAAATTTATTTTGCGACCCTCGCGCACGCGACTTGTCCGGTCTGGTCAACAACAAAAAATATACCATTATAGTCACGGAGAATGAAGTAAAATCACAAGTCCCTTTCTCATCCATGGCTAATTTAGGAAAGGGACAATTTTAGCTAGCTAGCGAGCCACTGGAGGACAACAACCAAACGAGATGCAACAATTCAAGTTGTTTCTGTCAATGACGTATTTCTTTTGATGCGATGTGATTGGAGTGAAGCCAAAATCAAAACATACTTCTCTTCACATTATGAGTTCACTTAGTTAAATTCACAGCTGATTGTCTATTATTTTACACGTTTTTTTATCAAGGGAGGCCAAATGCTCTCTGGCTTCCCTTGTGTTCAATGCTACGGGCGGTAACAATGTCATACTCTTTATAACCAGACAGCATCAGATAGATGGCCTACACGTAGAGGCCCAGGGGGTTGCTGTTTCGCTCGCTCTGATGCTTTCTCAGGTGAGATACATTCAGCCTCTTGGCAATTGAATGAAAATTAGGAAAATAGAGATGCAAACATTTATTTTTTTTCCCGATTTATTGGAGAAGCCTGGCTTCCCTTGGCATCCATGAATACACACCACTGATGGTTGGCCTAAGGGGCAGAGCAGAACAGCAGAGAACGTAAGCCCTGTAACATTTGAACCTGGGGGATTTGAGTGACTTAAGCCCCAGGGTCTGTTACTAGTAGAAATACCAGTTTTGTTTTTCTACAACGGTCGTGTGGAAGAGAGGAGCCAGAGTGTGTTTGGTTTTAAAGATGGCCCTGGCCAGGCTGATGTTATCTCTTTCTCTCTGACAACCCCTGGGCGCTGAATAACAACATGATGGCCAGGACTTTCATGCTCTGACTGCCCTGGGCGCTGAATAACAACATGATGACCAGTACCTTCATGCTCTGACTGCCCTGGGCGCTGAATAACAACATGATGGCCAGGACCTTCATGGTCTGACTGCCCTGGGCGCTGAATAACAACATGATGACCAGTACCTTCATGCTCTGACAACCCCTGGGCTCTGAATAACAACATGATGGCCAGGACATTCATGCTCTGACTGCCCTGGGCGCTGAATAACAACATGATGGCCAGGACCTTCATGGTCTGACTGCCCTGGGCGCTGAATAACAACATGATGACCAGTACCTTCATGCTCTGACTGCCCTGGGTGCTGAATAACAACATGATGACCAGTACCTTCATGCTCTGACTGCCCTGGGCGCTGAATAACAACATGATGACCAGTACCTTCATGCTCTGACTGCCCTCTTACAACCTACAAGAACACAATTTGGAGGGCCTCTTTCACACCTCTGCTCCAAACAAACTAAGATTAGCATGGCAATGAATACCGTTTGCTAAACAAATGCGCCACTGACTTACGCGGAGAGCCCATGACAAAGCTTTGCTATATGGCCTAAAAGAGGCTGTTCAGCAGGTGATGTGCACATAATGTGTGTGTACAGCAAATGTTCTGTGTGGTGATATATTAATGTTTAAGAGTAAACACAAACTGCAGTTTACACTTTTAAACTAAGCATCATAAGCCTGGAGATATACTTTGATGAACATTGTTTGTGTTATTCTCGAAAACCTGGGAATTTATTAGAGTGCAGTGCCTCCTAGCACAAACATATTTTGAGATCCTGAGCCACATATTTTAACCCCCCCCCGATGAAGAACTGTGTGTGATGTCAGCAGACAGAGCTAAGATCCTATTGACTTGAATGAATCATCTTGAATCATCTTGCCTTTCGGTTATTGATTCATCGTAGAAAAAAATTGTTGAAGCTGCAGTTCATTAAATCCTGAATGTGGTGCTTATTTTGGAAATCAAGATGGCATTAATCTTGTTAAGTGCTTGCTGCGGATTTTAATGACCTTTGGTAGGAAAGGTTTCGGTGCAGGAACAAATAGGGTGGGGGGGTTCTAAGTAATTCAGCACTGGACTGAGCAAGCCCCTGTGTCCCTGCTCTGGTTCCTTCTCACTCATCACACCCTCCACTGCCTCCCACAATGGCCTATTTGAAACTATTTCACTTTGGGCCTCATTTTTATACTTTGTTGCATTTATTTCATGTGTAGGTTATCTAACTGTGCCATTCAAACCTAACCTGCTCTAGTGAAACATAGTCTTTATGAAATTGATGACTTGTCTCTGGAAAAGTTGCAGGTAACAGTAAAGCCCATCTTGGCAATATTTCCCTCCCCATAGCAATACCTTTGATAATCCTTGTGATGGTATAGTGGTTTTGAAGCAGCATATGTAAATGTTTGATATATAAGCCTATTGTAGGAATCCAGACAATATAAGACATCTGAAAATAATCAATTAATTTACATGTAGCCTGTAGTCACATAAAGTCTTGTCTGTAAGTATTATACATTGGTAAACGGTTTATTTTATTTGATGTTCTTTTTAAACTGTTATTTTGTGCAATCTTGTTTCATCTCACACTGAGGAGTTTCATTCATAGGGAAATATGTTCTGATTTTAAAATAGCTGACAAGGAAATGGAATCCAATATATTCTCCCGATTACGATTATTTAAGGATGTTTGCTGTATGAAAACAACTTGAATCTATCAATTCCAATATCTAACACTGTGATGTTTTGCCCAAAGTAAATTAAATCTATTTGAACCCTCTTTAATTCTCTGACTCAGGTCTTGGTAAATGTGTTGAAGAGTGTGGTACTATAAGGTGAACTCACCAATTTGTAAGTCGCTCTGGATAAGAGCGTCTGCCAAATGACTTAAATGTAAATGTAAATGTACTGTCAATAGATTTTTACCCATGGGGATCGGATTCCTATGCAATACAACAGCAGAGGCCCATGGCCAGCACCATGATAGTGACTTAAACTGATGCATTGTGTGCCTGCCATCCAATACTTTACATCAATATAATGGAGGATCAGGTGTAGTCTTCAAGGCCAAATTGAAAGAGCTCCATGTTCTCCACACGTCGAAAATCGCACCAACTGCACAACAGACTACAGTAACAAAACAGACTTGTGTTAGTGGATGGCTACACATGGATGTATGATGAATTATGTACAATGATGTCTGCACTGGTAGACAATTAGCATTTCATTGGTAATCTATTGAGATTCCAAATAGTGTGGTTCGACTTCTTACTCCTCAATAAATGAAACTGTTGCAGATCGACTCAGCATAACCAAACTGATGTGTGAGAGGCAAACTTAGACAATTATGACATTTCAGAGGCAATTCAGAGGAAGATTAATTTCATCAAGCTTGAGAGGCCAATTTATTATGTGCATAATAAATCGGTTCATCCAAATGGTCTTGTGTATTTTGCCTGTGTTTTTGTTTTGTCATATAATGTTATACGGCCTGCAACAAGGCAATGCTGATTTAACCTTCTGAGAATGCTAAGGTGAGGAGTGAAAATGACAAACACTATCTGTAACACAACTTGAAGGGGGTTTGCACTTGCATTCATATAACACATGAACAATTCATGACACCATAATATTCCCCTTTATTACGGAACTCTAAATGTATTATTGTTTCATTATCTTAGATCACTGGAAACGACCCTGCATTGCACAATTTCCATCTTGCTATGAACAAACATTCAAATGACAAAGAATACACAAATCCCTCTGACATCATTCAGGTCTGTGTGCAAGCTGGAAGGAACAGTTAATGGATGGATCCACCATGCCCCCACCATGCATGCCATCTGCTTCCTATTGCAATGGTTCTTCACTTGAGGAACAACTGTTTTTGTGGACCATGTCCATGGCCACATCCAACAACACCAAAATGTACAAAATAAAGAGAGGTACTGGAAATATCGAAATTGAAAAATGGAGAGAAGAGAATTGAAAAGGAGCATGAAATGAAAGCTTGTGGAGCTCTCAAAGAGGCATTGTCAGATTTCAAGGTGTGTCTGTTACATTGAGGCATGCTTGCTTTCCAAACTGTCTTCTCTTCCGTGAAAATAGACCAGAGGCTTATTGTCCTTCTTATTATCTGTCGGCACGGCAGCACAATGCTGCTTCGGTACATGAGGGAGTCAGAGGTGAGGGTTAATACCATTATTCATTGATGCCATCCACTATTCTCACCCAGAGAATCTGCTGGAATGATAATGAGTGGGTTGGCCCATCTCTGATGACAAAAAAAAACATTGAAATAGAGGAAGTCTCTTTTCCATCTCTACTCAGAGTAAGTGAAGGAGGTGGAAGTGGAGGTGGAACTACATAGCAGGCTATGTTTAGCTGTATCATAGCACTCTCAATTAACAATAATTATCTTTCAGTTTTAAAGATTCCACTTTTAAAAAATGATCTTCATTTATACAGGTTATTGTATTGTTCATGTATTGCGATAAAATCTATTTTTCAACAGAGACCTGGTCCAACAGCAGCAGAGGGAACAAAGTTTCATACAAAACAACTTACATACACTAACACAACATTGAACAAAACTATAGACACACATACAGTACAACAATTATATATGTTAATAGCGTATTTACTAACTGCTACAATGTGCCTTCCATGCCCCAGGCCACAACAGCAGTGCTAGCTCAGGAAATTAGCTCCAGTAAACCTCTTGTAACTGGTTGATTTCCCTTGTTGGTACTGCAGCTTCTTGCGATGACGGACTCACCGAGTTCTAGTATTACTCAGACTGTGTCTGGCTCGTACTCCTGGCTCCATGAAGCCTTCTGGCACTTTCTCTCCGTTTTAACAGAACAGGGCTCTAATCCCGCCAGCACCGGCCCCATTCCACCACAAGGTCAGAGGTCAGGCTTCCAACCTTCCCACAATCTCCCGAGCCGGTACCCACTTTCTATTCAAAGATGAAACCTCATGTCCAGAGTTCTGTTTTTGACAATGAGGCATTTGTAAGTCAGTCCATCATGTCTCTACAGCCATGACTATCCACTACAATCAAACACATGAGCATGCACACACATGTACGCACAAGTCCACTCACACATACCAAAATACACACACACCCACATACCCCAACCATGTAAACAAAATGAAACAGAAAGTGGAAGATATAGGCCTCAAATTCTCCAAAACACTTGACTGTACAGCATAAAACATTAAAATAATACACTGAGGTTCATTAGATCTTCTAAAAATAATCTCACACTATTTTACTTAATCCACCTGAGTTTGAAAGGATCATACTGCCCTTTCTCTCTCTTCATAGATACAATATTGATGAACTAATTAAAGAACAGATTATTTCTCTCTGCACCTTCTCTCTTTGTGCGTCATCAAAAGATTAGCCAAACCCATTGAATGTTTAATGTGGAATTATCCAGAACACACCTTCATCCCATTATTCATTCATTTTAATTTCATGACCATGAAACAAGGAAATCTCTTTTTAATTTTTCTACTCCCACCACCACAGCTCAGTGGAGAATGAAAAGGTTGAAACATTCTTGATGTTTCCACTCTCAGAGAAAAAGAGACACCAATTAGAAGTCTCTGACGGCTGCTGTCCAGTGCTTCAGGGAAAAGACGGACTGACACCTACAGAAGGAAGCCGCACACTCAGGTTCTGTTTATGTTGGCCATTTAATCCTTCATAACCCATGTAACCAAATGAGCCACGCTGAATATATTCAAGACTACTTTTGTTGTTTGGCAACCCAGCCACAAGTACACAACCACAACAACAACTACAGCAAAACAAATGAGACGAGGCCACACCCCTCTCTTAAATTACGTCTCCCAGCAGACCATCTCACATAAGGCCCTCAGAAAATGGGAGAAAACATGTCAGAAAGGGTATAAATCTTTAATCAAATGGTGGTGATGTGCCTTGCCTCCAGCACTCACACGAAAATGCGGGTTGAAGGATGATGCAGAGAGCTCAGATATTTCTCCCTATTTTCAGTGATGTGTCATGGGAAAGGTTTATTTGTGTTTTGGGCTTCCAGCTCCTCAGCTCCCACAGGGATCTCATCTTTCCACTGCATTCAAAACAGGGTGGAGAACAGTTGGTAGACACACACATTTTTAAATAATTTTACTCCCCAGTTAACGATCTGAAACACACATCAATCTCTCTGATGCCTTTCAGAAACGTCTTGACAGAGAGTAGTTTTACTCAGTTATTTGCAGGTTGCTTTTGTGGTTTTACCATGGGATTTGAGGCATATCACCATCTAAAAATGGTGCTCCCTGAACCTAGAAGCTTTTTGAAAATGCTAAAAAGAAAACACCATACTTCACAAGAACTGAATGGTTATAGAATATTATTTGGTTGGAGAAGCGAGAGTTCGGGTTTACTCCCCTCATGTACCACTAAAATATGGTATTTAGCCGCCTGTAGCTAATCCAAGAGGTCTGCTGAAGCTTCACACAATGATAAGAGATCTCTGGGGCTTAATGGCAGCAGCCTTATTTACTTTAGCTAACTTTACACCCATAGAAAAAAAAGCATTATTCAGCTGTCCCCATAGGATAACCTTTATAAGAATTCTTATTGGTTCTATTAAGAACCCTTTTGTTTCCAGGTAGAAGCCTTTTGGGTTCTATGTAGAACCCTCTGTGGAAAGGGTTCTACATGGAACACAAAAGGGTTCTCCTATGGGGCAGCCGAAGACCCCTTTTGGAACCATTTTTTTCACCAATGAAAACCATGCTGTACAGATGTCTAATTTATTGTCTTGAACAATTCTGTCTAACAGGTGGGTGTGTTAAGTAAAATTATGCTTAAGCTTTCATTTATTCATAGAAATATCTTGTTAGATGACCTCATCAAAGGTTAAAAGAAAGACAGACAGAGAGTGGGCGGTGAGAGGCTGTGTGAATGATAAACAAGCGAGAGGTAGTGAGAGTCTGCTCCCGGCATGTGCAACTCACCCCCGCAGGCAGAAGAATGATTGCGAAGAAAATAAGTAATAGCACATGCATTTATTTTTTCACCTGAAATGAGGAGTCAGAAATGAGGTAGGGCACATTAAGCACCTCTATTCTTTCACATTCTATCAGAAGGAGTAATAGGAGTCAGTCTGGGAAAACATGGAGCTGCATTTCAAAGGCTGTGCAAACAACAGGGCCTTGACAACTACACAGGGCATTGAAAACTACACAGGGCATTGAAAACGAACAGCGCATTGACAACAAAAAATAAAATATTTCGATAGTCCATCTGTAGATGCTCTACAGCAGGGCTCTCCAACCCTGATCCTGGAGAGCGACCGTCCTGTAGGTTTTCTCTCCAAATATGTTCCTGGAGAGCTAGTGTCCTGTAGGTTTTCACTCCAAACCTGTTCTTGGAAAGCTACTGTCCTGTAGGTTTTCACTCCAAATCTGTTCCTGGAGAGCTAGTGTCCTGTAGGATTTTGCTACAACCCTAATCTAGTGCACCTGATTCTAGTAATTAGCTTGTTGATAGGATGAATCAGGTTTGTTACAACTGGGGTTGGAGTGAAAACCTACTGGAGGGTAGCTCTCCAGGAACATGGTTGGAGAGCCCTGCTCGACAGACTATCAGTAAGATGTCAACTAACTATCTAGTTACTCTAACCCTAGCTTTAACCCTAACCGTAATCCTTATCCGAACCCTAAACTGAACCCTTACCCTTAGGAAGCAGTTGTTTATCAACAGTTTGCTGATAGTATGAAAATCCGGACTATCCATTAAAGTGTGACCGACAGTATTAACAAATAATGAACAAATACATTAAAACTACAACAGCACAAGGGGAAACAATGAAACTCAGTTACATTTTGTGCTAATGTCTGAGACTGAGTGAGTAGGCACATATATCATGGATTGGATTGCAGCCATGCACCAGGCAGCATTTCTTACATTTCATCCAAATAATCGTAATATGGCAATTATAATAAATGACAGTTCTGACATTTCAGGACAACTTGAGACCAATCTAAAGAGTCAAGACCATAATTTGAGAAACCCAAAGGAGAAATAGGAAAGTTTTTTTTGCAGGGGTTTCTGCCTTGCAATTAGCTTCACCACTGCACTTAACTCATTACAATTTGCTCTGCAGGGCTTTGCCTTGAGAGTTGACGCTTGACTGCACTGAGGGGGGATTTCTACTAACTCTTTAGTGCCATGCTGTTTGCCAGCGCTTTATGCCTGATCAGCTTGCCAGTTCTGCCTTCATGCCTAATCACTCAAAATACCTGAGTGAGACCAAAAGGGGGGCTTCTTCATTCTTCACCATGGAGGAAATGCAATTACATGGACCCCGTCAACTTGGTGGCCGTGCCTGGCAGGTTAAAGTGCCAATGTACAAGTATGAGGGTATGGCTAAGCTAAATACACATCTTTCGCCTGTGAATATCTGAGGGTTTGCCTATCTGTCTGTGAGTTCTTGGTCATGGTATGCTGTGTACTGCATGCATTATGAAACAGGTTGGTTTAGCCTTGCAGGCCCTCGCCCCAGGCAGTCTACCACCAGTTTGGGGATGTCTGGCTCCCTCTATGAATTATGAAAGGTAATCCTGCTCCTCAGGTCTCGCAACGGCCTACACAGGGATTTGGGCACGTTGGCCCATCTCAGCCAGAGTGTCAGAGGGCATTTGTGTTGTGTGAGTGCACCAAGGGTGTCTCTGATAATGCCATGTGGGAGTGGCTGGCCTGCTTCCCCCTACGCCCCCCTGTCGACTGCATTAGTGTTGGGTCAGCAGGGCTAAGTGGGCATGCATTCCTCCAGTAGAATAGATAGGAGACAGGGTGTGGGTACAGAGAGCCAGCCAGCCACACACTCCACACTAATAGTCCCGGTCTCAATTCTCTGCTGATTGCACCACACAACATTTTCACTTCAACCACTCCCCCTCCTGTCCTGCCTACTCCCCTCTCTGCCTCCAAGTCTGTTGACTACTAACTGTTGATTACTAACTTGCAAAATCAGGGGGTCTGCCATAATATATGCACTTGCTAGACATGTCAGCACTTTCTGTTCTACATATTTCCCTTTTGCTGACAATATAGGTTGCAGGGCATGCACCAGAATATTTTAAAAGGAAACATCTTTTTTTGTAAAAGCAATGAGCCATACGTGTTGATAAAACCAAAGCTAAGACTTTACTGTGTACAATTCTGACAGATAAATTCTCAAGAAAATATTGCCTCTACCAAATGGAGGTTGGTGCTCTTCAATGCTCTCCCAGCCTCTCAGCCCCCTCCCTGCCTCAGCCCCTCCCTGCTTTCTGTCTGCTTGGCTATGCATTATTGATGGGGTTTAAATTAAATGTGCCTTTGTTCCATGAGAGACAGACACAAGGCGTGTTCCCCTCATTCACACTCACAGAGTAGTCAAGAGGAGCCTTCTGCCCTCTATCCCGGCATGCAGCGGGGGCTTCATCCATCACATTAAGAGGTGTTCACATCAATCATTAACAAGTAGCCCAATGTTGAGAGAATGGTGGACAGCTTGAAAAATATGTTAAGACGAAGCAGGACAGGGTGATGATGACCTTTCCCATTTCAGAAGATGTATTTAAGACTAAGGAATATATCAAGATGGGAATAGGGGAATTGCTGTGAATAAAAATGTATTTAATAGAGAGACAGGAAGAGATCAATGCTGCTCAGGTTTATTCTGAAATAAGTAAAAGTCTCAAACCAGACTCAACAGATAAGCCTCACCATCCTTTAAAGGGGGTTTAGTGTAGATGACTCCTGATGGGTTGTGAATCTGACACTCAAATCCTGTTTCTTGGGCCACCACTTCACCTAGTAATTCCACAGGGGTTTTCTGCACTCTACTCTGCCGTAGGTACCTATTGTTTAATAATATTCTAGTAACCTCTTAAAATATGTGTTAAGAGTTTGTGTACCGGTCAAGAAGACAAACAGGGCTATTCCTATAAAGTAGTATTACCCTGTCTTTTGGGATTCTTTCTTTGTCTGCTGTACTGTTTGCATAAAGACAAAGCCAGAAACCAAACTCTTTTGTTGTCTCAACTCCACAGACCTGCTGAAAATAGGGAACAATTTGAGGAATTCCAAATCTAAACCAGGTGCTTGGGTCATAAGATTAGAAATCCCCTTTGCGTGACCGTAAACCTTTAGTCTTTTCCTTCTCACACTTCTCCTGGTTAAAACAGAGTCTAGGCTCTGTATCTAAACAGATGCCCACGGCGACCTCCAGAGCTATTAGTCAGGTTTCTCTTTGAAGGAGATGTCAGTCACACACAATGGCACACACACCTCGCGTGTGCACATTCAGTGCCTTTGGAAGGTATTCAGACCCCTTGATTTTTTCCCCGTTTTGTTATGTTACAGCCTTATTCTAAAATTGATTAAATTGTTTTCCCCCTCATCAATCTACACACAATACACCATAATGACAAAACAAAAACAGGTTTTTAGAAATGTTTGCTAATTTTTCACAAAAAAACGGAAATATCACATTTACATAAGTATTCAGACACTTTACTCAGTACTTTTTATGAAGCACCTTTGGCAGCGACTACAGCCTCGAGTCTTCTTGGGTACGTCACTACAAGCTTGGCACACCTGTATTTTGGGAGTTTCTCCCATTCTTCTCTGCAGATCCTCTCAAACTCTTCTAGGAAGAGTCTTGGTGGTTCCACACATCTTCCATTTAAGAATGATGGAGGACACTGTGTTATTGGGGACCTTCAACGTTGCAGATATTTTTTGGTACCTTTCCCCAGATCTGTGCCTAGACACAATCCTGTCTCTGAGCTCTACGGACAATTCCTTCGACCTCATGGCTTGGTTTTTTCTGTGACATGCACTGTCAACTGTGGTACCTTTTATAGACAGTTGTGCGCCGTTCCAAATTTACCGCAGGTGGTCTCCAATCAAGTTGTAGTAACATCTCAAAGATGATCAATAGAAACAGGATGCACCAGAGCTCAATTTCGAGTCTCATTGCAAAGTGTCTGTATATTTATGTAAATAAGGTTTTTCTGTTTTTATTTTTAATAAATTTGCTAACATTTCTAAAAACCTGTTTTTGTTTTGTCATTGGAGTATTGTGTGTAGATTGCTGAGGATTTTAGAATAAGGCTGTAACGTAACCAAATGTGAAAAAAGTCAAGGGATCTGAATACTTTCCGAAGGCACTGTATACACACACACACACACACACACACACACACACACACACACACACACACACACACACACACACACACACACACACACACACACACACACACACACACACAGACAGACAGACAGACAGACAGACAGACAGACAGACAGACAGACAGACAGACAGACAGACAGACAGACAGACAGACAGACAGACAGAATCTTCTTTTCCTCTATTATAAAACTTTCAAACATCTAAATCTGGTGTACTAGTGTCTCTGGGGCCACATCTAATGTGTAATCTAATGTATCTTCAGCTGATCATATCTGATCTAAGGGCCATGAATTTTACCCGCCTGGTATCCATGCCAACATGAACACTCTTTTCAAATTTGTAAGAATACAGAGCTCTATGACAGACAGAGACCTTGGCGATGTGTCTGTAAATAAAGAAAGCAAACACAGAGAAGGCTTTGTTAATTTCATAAGGGAAAATGATAGACTAACTCTTCATAAGGCTGACCAGAATTACAGCAGGCCAGGTTTGTCAATCCTTCATACATGTCCTGTCTGACCAATTCAAACACAGTGCCATGCAAATGGTTGCTCAGTAATATAATCCCCCAAATAATGTACAGCTGAATTAGTGTATTATTATCCTTACAGACGGATCAATAGAATCATTTGTCTCACCCCACTGGGCACACACTGGTTGAATCAATGTTGTTGACATGGAACCCATGTGGAATAGATGTTGAATTGAGGCCTGTGCCTAGTGGGACTGCTCTTTATTTACCGCGAGCACAGTGCAGCACATGAGATAGTGATTGTTTCTTGTTTTGAGTGTCTCTATAACCACATAAGATTTCCTATAAAGCTCCCACATTGGCAAAATTGAATCTCAACTGAATGCATGATTTCTTTCTATTCTGTACTGTATATAAAGCAACACGAATCTGTGGAAGGCAAGGCACTGGTTACAGGCAGCTGGTTCCCCCAACAATACTAACAGGCACATACCTAACACAAATCACATCATGAACATGCATTATTGTGTTACTGTAATGGTCATGTGTTCCATCTGGCCTGTCAAGTTAGGCCCAGACAAATACAGTAGCAACAGGATCAGAGCAACCAAACAGAACACAGAGTTCCAAACCAACCACTCTCCAGACTAGATCCCTCCCCCCAGAGCATTAACATTTTAGAGAGCCCATCTGTAGCTAAAGGTTAATGTCCACGCTATTAGAGAAGCACACGCCTGTCCTTGTTGTTTTAATTCACTTATAAAGAAGCCCTTATAAAGAGAGGGGAGATTTATACCTAACACACAATTACACTAATCATTATGGAGGATACTTACCCAACTGATTTATCCTCTGCTGTTTTAAAATGGGTCATTCTGTCATAGAGTTTGTGATGGCCTACTTAACTGGGTGTGAATTCATAATTAGATCATTTTCTAACAAGGCTGAGGTCAGTTCCTAAACTTTTCCCCCCGTTTCAGGCAGATCACTTTTCATAGGGTCACACCACATATTCACCTTGTATTTTTTTAGGACACCATTATCAAACAAGGGCAGGCCACTCACTTTACCTGTGAAGAATATGGTGCTAAGATTACTTTAAAAGAGACATCACTAGTGAATCATGTTCTAATTTAAAGGTGCTATGGACTGAAATGCCAGTTAAACAAAGACACTCCATACCACTGCATTGCAGACAGCACTTGCTTATCTTTGAGGATTCCTACCTATCACAATATCCTTTGTTAGAGTAAGCGAAGAGACTCTCTAACATCAACCCTATGCTGAAAAACTGAAAATGGTGGTTAGATACCCCCTAGTGGAAAGATGCTGGAAGAGCAGTACATACTGCTATGAACAGATATATGAAATGTTTACTGTATGATAATGAATAGGCAGTCTGCTTATATTACGAGTTGAATTAGGGTCACTTCCATTTCATCCCATTCAATCAATGTGTAATTGGCCATCATTTTCTGTGAGTTTTGAAAGTTTAAATTAACAGAACTTTCAATCATTTTCTGATTTTCACATGAAATAGAACTGACCACAACTCTGCAACGAGACAAGGATCTCTGGTTTCGAGTATAGCAGCCTTCGCTCTACAAGCGGCTGTAAAAGGAGTAAGATCTAAAGTTTTCCGTACGCTTGAGCTATAATTTGCCATTTACCTTTCATCATTATAATTTGTTTTATATTGTTGTGTTTCAATGGGCCACTAGGCTATAAATAGGAGCTAAGTGCAATAGCCAGGTCACTCTGAGGAAAACATCAGCTTGACGTCAAAACGTTAGTCACCTGTCTGCATCCTGTACAATGATTTGATTTGGGATTAAAGTGAGCAATAACAAATCAATCTCTGTCTTTTATGTCGAGTGCTCCAACTCCTTTTTACCTCAAATTAGTCCTTTTGGAAGTTTTTCTCGGTAAGCCATTCTGGTGATTTTTGTCATTGTTGTTGTGCACCCCTCCTTTCCTTTGTTTGCTGAAATGTGAAGGCCCACCTGAACTCTTGTCCGTATGTTTGTTGATATCATGCTATAGCGAAGGTTTCTACTGATGGTACAATTAGACACAGCCATATTGATCCTGCAAGCTTTGATATAATGCATGCAATCATGAAGAAATGGCAGAAACATGTACAGTGGGACAAAAAAGTATTTAGTCAGCCACCAATTGTGCAAGTTCTCCCACTTAAAAAGATGAGGCCTGTAATTTTCATCATAGGTACACTTCAAGTATGACAGACAAAATGAGAAGAAAATAAATCCAGAAAAATCACATTGTAGGATTTTTTATGAATTTATTTGCAAATTATGGTGGAAAATAAGTATTTGGTCAATAACAAACAAGCAAGATTTCTGGCTCTCACAGACCTGTAACTTCTTCTTTAAGAGGCTCCTCTGTTCTCCACTTGTTACCTGTATTAATGGTACCTGTTTGAACTTGTTATCAGTATAAAATACACCTGTCCACAACCTCAAACAGTCACACTCCAAACTCCACTATGGCCAATACCAAAGAGCTGTCAAAGGACACCAGAAACAAAATTGTAGACCTGCACCAGGCTGGGAAGACTGAATCTACAATAGGTAAGCAGCTTGGTTTGAAGAAATCAGCTGTGGGGGCAATTATTAGGAAATGGAGGACATACAAGACCACTGATAATCTCCCTCGATCTGGGGCTCCACGCAAGATCTCACCCCGTGGGGTCAAAATGATCACAAGAACGGTGAGCAAAAATCCCAGAACCACATGGGGGGACCTAGTGAATGACCTGCAGAGAGCTGGGACCAAAGTAACAAAGCCTACCATCAGTAACACACTACGCCGCCAGGGACTCAAATCCTGCAGTGCAAGACGTGTCCCCCTGCTTAAGCCAGTACATGTCCAGGCCCGTTTGAAGTTTGCTAGAGAGCATTTGGATGATACAGAAGAAGATTGGAGAATGTCATATGGTCAGATGAAACCAAAATAGAACGTTTTGGTAAAAACTCAACTCGTCGTGTTTGGAGGACAAAGAATGCTGAGTTGCATCCAAAGAACACCATACCTACTGTGAAGCATGGGGGTGGAAACATCATGCTTTGGGGCTGTTTTTCTGCAAAGGGACCAGGACGACTGATCCGTGTAAAGGAAAGAATGAATGGGGCCATGTATCGTGAGATTGAGTGAAAACCTCCTTTCATCAGCAAGGGCATTGAAGATGAAACGTGGCTGGGTCTTTCAGCATGACAATGATCCCAAACACACCGCCCGGAAACGAAGGAGTGGCTTCGTAGGAAGCATTTCAAGGTCCTGGAGTGGCCTAGCCAGTCTCCAGATCTCAACCCAATAGAAAATCTTTGGAGGGAGTTGAAAGTCTGTGTTGCCCAGCAACAGCCCAAAACATAACTGCTCCAGAGGAGATCTGCATGGAGGAATGGGACAAAATAACAGCAACAGTGTGTGAAGTCCTTGTGTAGACTTACAGAAAATGTTTGACCTCTGTCAAAAAAGTATTGAGATAAACTTTTGTTATTGACCAAATACTTATTTTCCACCATAATTTGCAAATAAATTCATTAAAAATCCTACAATGTGATTTTCTGGATTTTTTTTCCCTCATTTTGTCTGTCATAGTTGAAGTGTACCTATGATGAAAATTACAGGCCTAATCTTTTTAAGTGGGAGAACTTGCACAATTGGTGGCTGACTAAATACTTATTTGCCCCACTGTACATAAATAAAACCATTCACTTCTTGGAAATAAGCAAAGGTTTCACAGAACAGTTTTCACAAGATACATTTTAAACATCAATCCAAAAGTAAAGCCACAGAAACCCACCTGAGTATCCATAATACAAGAATCACACAAGCCTGAAAGTTATAGGTCGTCATACGTGTAAGATTATTTGAAAGAGTCCTATTTTAGAAAGGAACGTTTGCAGTCCTTAGTCTCACTTAATTTGGATATAAAGATCATGACTTCACGTGCATGCATTTCTTGGAAATAAATAGCCAAATTAATCTTCATATTTCTGGAATATGGATTTTTAAAAAGACATACACATGCCACTTTCTCATCCTTATGGCATCTTATATCACTTGAATGCAGGGTACACTCATTTGCTACCAATATTTAATTCTACATGTCCCATCTTTCCATATAACATGCACAACAAAGATCAAGATTACAATAACCTAAAGTTGAACAAAACTTTAAAATGCAGCTCTGGATTGTACATATAATGCTTAGGTTTCTCACAGGGTCAGTAGTCAACTATCTGTGTTTACAATGGTCACGGTCCACCCTACTTGTTAGCACAGTTATTACCTGGGATATCCATAAGGTTTTAAACCAATGAGAATGTTCATGTTATCGAGCCTGTAACAGTTTCTCAAGAGGCCCAAAGAAACATAAATGACGCCAAAGCAATAGTCAAGGTTGAGTGAGTACAAGAGAACACTACTCTTTTGTTCTATATTTATATAGAAATAAAAAAAATGTAATCCCAGCCCCCGTAGGAGGCCTTTTGGTGGGCCGTCACTGGAAATAAGAATTTGTTCTTAACTGACTTGCCTAGTTAATTGTTTTATTTAACTAGGCAAGTCAGTTAAGAACAAATTCTTATTTTCAATGACAACTGCCTGTTCAGGGGCAGAACAACAGATTTGTACCTTGTCAGCTCAGGGGTTTGAACTTGCAACCTACTGGTTGCTAGTCCACCGCTCTAACCACAAGGCTACCCTGCCACCCCAGGTTAATAAAACTTTAAGCTTAAGCTTAATAAAGCTTAAATAAAAATAAATAAATCAAATACAGCAGTACTGAAATGTAACCCTGTTGAACTCATGTCAGGTCTCTGTCTCCTGATGAGGGCTTTGGCATTGCAGTCTGGCACTGGCATTAGCTTAACCACATCCTTTTGCAATAAAAGGTTGCAGCCATCATTAGAGCAGCCACATCAACCACAATGACAACTGCCATGGCAATCTCCAGGCCAACAGATACACCCCGGCTGCTCACTTGGCCAGCAGAAAGCGCTGTGCACAAAGGGGAGACGGAGCAACATGATACAGTACATTACACCAACAGCCAACGGAAGAGCTTCTGAACAGCTCTGACCTTCCTGTTAGAATGATGTTCACCACTTTAAAAGTGAAAGGTTTGCTGTCATATGATAGAGTTAATGTGATAAAGAAAAAAACATACCCTCTTCTTTGGAAGTAAGAGAGGCTGAAAAAGAGAGAAACAGTATTCATAAGATTATTCCAAATAAATTGCCATTACATGCGAGTATTGGAAATGGAAAACAATAGATATGCCTAGTGAACATGGTGAATTATCTTTACATTAACACGTCTTTTAGGAAAGCTATGTGGTCCTAATATGGGCATATTGGTACATATAATATAACATAGATACATAGAGAGTAGACATACAGCTCTCTGCCATGGTCTTGATGGGTCCTGAGGTGAAGAGAGCTTCATCTGAAATCCCATCCTGGCCGATGGGGGTTTCTGCAGCCCTCCTCCGCCTCCTGTTGAATTGCTATGTGGTGGGAGAGAAAGAAAGAGTACAGAAAAGTAAGTATCGTGCTGGTATAGTGACCATGCTATTCCTCAATAATTGTTTATACAGTGAAACACCAGGTGTACAGTTATCTATACCTAACATATAGCAACAAACTGCATGCTGCAACCTGGACTCAAGGGTAGACGTAACATAGTATAATACAATTTGGGACACTCAAACTAGTATGATATGTTACGTTTGACATGTACGATACATGCATGTATTATTTTGTGGAAGTTCATCATCCATTTCATATGATATGTTACAAGTAACTATTTTCATGATATGTTAGAAATAGAACACTTTGGTTGCTAGACATTTGCATTATACTCCTACCTATCAAAATAATTTCAGTGTAGCGGTTTTTCATTTACTATGTTCCATCTAGTCTATGAGACCAGGCTGCAAATTTAGACAGCTCAGATGTGACTTCTGGAGGCAACCCACAAGTAAAGAGTCGTTTTCTAACTTTCTTTGTAACCTTTTCTCTTTATTTTGAATTTGTAAAGCTGCCAACAACCAAAGCTGTGACGTGTTATGGATGGATGGAGCATAATGTTGTGTGGTCAGATCAATGGTACTGTACCTTGAAGGTCCTGCAGGTGGTGCGATCACAGAGGCGTGTGATTCAGTGCAAGTAGTAGGTGGAGATGGTCTGGTTCTGCTGCCTGCTCAATGAAGCAGAAGGCAGGGAAGTAGAAAATGGCCCTATGGCTGTCTCCATTCTCCAGCATGGTGGTCATCTGATCTATGGAGCACCTTTACAAAAAAGGTGAACCTCACAATTGCCCACACACAGGCAGGACAACACACCGATGGATACAGAAAGAGTATTAATGATTGATCACCTTGGTGCCTTGACAAAGTGGCTACTCCTCCGTTTTATATTGAGCTCACTAGATAAAGAACATGGATGGAGATAGTTAAATTCTTTAGTGAGAAGGTACACTGTGTCTGAATGCAAAGGAGGAAAGACATTTAATCAAGCCCAGTCTTAAAATTATTAACCATTTGATATGAATTTGGCTACTAACACTTTCTCCAAATTTGATTGAAGAGGGTTCTTTTTTTTGTCTAACAATACAAAGAGATTAATGAATGTTAAGATGGACACACAGCATCGGTCCAGAAGCACATGGTATCTGTAGAGAAAGAGTGAGGTCATCAGAACAGACTCAAACATTTCAGATCACAAGTAGAACCCTCTATACACATTTAACAGTTTGGACCAGAACTGACAGTAGTTATTACTAAGGCTAAGAGGGAACACAATGAGAAGGTTCTTACTAGGAAGTCAGGTTGGCAGCTAAAACCTGAACTTAGACATTAGTCCTCAGCTCAATACCCAGAGGAGGGATAACCAGGGCTGTGGTTTAGTTTCCATCCTGGTGAAGGAAGAAAGGAAGATGGCACCATTATAAAAGCACACGTACATAAGATCAGACAGGTTTACACATGTTTGAATGGGATTGCAGTTATTTTATAAGGTGGCAGCACGTTGGAAAGTTGGCACTTTGCCATGTCTGTCACGATCGTCGTTGGAAGCATACTCGGACCAAAGCGCAGCGTGATCTGGGTTCCACATATTTATTGATGTGAAACTTTGAACAAGACAAAATAAAGAACCGTGATGTACATGAAATGCTCAAAGGCAACAACACAAAAACAAGATCCCACAAAACACAGTGGGGAGATGGCTACCTAAATATGATAAACAGCTGCCTCTAATTGGGAACCATACCAGGCCAACATAGAAATCAACAACCTAGATAGGAACACACCCCTAGTCACACCCTGACCCAATTTCAATTGCTGTTTGATTTTCAAATGTAAGCGATATATCCAGTAAATATTTTCACTTACATGTCCACCTGGGTGTTGTTGACGAAGTATGTTGACTATGTGGCTTTGAAGGTTGCTGTGTGCAATAGTGTGTACAAGCAAACCAGACAATGAGAGCTCTTATTCCCTTGAAGTTTATTTTAGACTGAAAGCCATCACCTGTTCAACTCAGCTACTTTAGTCTAAATGGACTTTCAAGTTAGTGTTACTTTCTAGCTCATGATAAGGTACGTTTCAAAAGTTTTAAAGATTCAAATGGGTCAAAACCTCTCAGAGAAACATACATTCTTTGCTCCCACATTCCCCTCAGTCAAGGTTAGTGGTGCTGCGAGTGTTCTACAGGGCTGCCCAACCCTCTTCCTGGAGATCTACTGTCCTGTAGGTTTTCAGTCCAACCCTAATTTAGCATATCTGATTCAGCTAGTTAAGGTCTTGTTGAGCAGCTAATTAGTAGAATCAGGTGTGTTAAATTAGGGTTGGACTGAAAATCCACAGGACAGTAGATCTCCAGGGTTGGGGGTTGGGCAGGCCTGCCCTAGCCCATAAGGTCTATATAAATCTTCTTCTTTTTTAACACAACACTCCTCCAGGGCAGAAGGAGAGCATACTGAAACATTCTCCTATTAATAATCAAGAAGACACTCCCGCAGGCATCCCCTTGGCGAATGGGAAAGCTGAATCTCAGGACAGGAGGATTCACTCTGTGTCCAGAGTTCCCTTCCAGACTGTGTTATCCATGATGTGATTCAGTATCAACAGACTCTCATTGTATTCAGTGTAGATGGCAGGGCAGATTTGAGTAGCAAGGTCAATGGAGGGGGTCCCACAGACCACAGAGATGGCTATGTATTCTGATAGATGCAGGAAGACACTGAATGAGATTGAAGACATTCAAATGAATTCTGAGCCAATACATACAGATAAACCACTGTAGTTTAAGTGTTCCTGCTCTGAAGCAATCTAGCCGTTTTAGACATGATTCAAATAACAACTTAACAAGACTCTAACCCTAACCGTCTCAAATCCTTTTATCATAAACACTGTCTTATATAAAGCTAAGATGGTGAGGCTTAGCTACAGTAAACAAGAGGTGAAATGGAGAGTCAATGTAGTTACTATGCCTGGTAGTTACAAAACCCACATTCAGCAGGGGTGAGGGCCTGATCATGTCCCACAATATCAGAATGAGGAAGCTGGATAAAGCCATCTCACCAATCTGTTTCACTGAAGATCTGCAGCAAAACACACATATTTCAATGTCAAGTATAACATTTAAAAATCTAAACCAAGGTGTAAAATTTCAAGACTAGTATAAAATACTATGGGATGACTCCATATTCATAGATGTGTGCAATCTGTAGTACAAGTTGTCTTTTCTAATAGCTTAGACCTTACCTCTTTAGTCTCTTATCTGAATAATGATTGTCTAATGTGTTTTCATCCACTTTTAAGGGAGGGAGAATCAGCACTATAGTATATGGCCATTAAAATGAGATAAATTGATAAACGAGGGATCGTCTGAAGGCTCTGCTTTCATCTGTGTTCTTATTTTTTTTATGGTGGATGGGTATTTTACATCACATTACAATACTCTGATAAAAAACGTCATATTAAATGCCCTAAGCTAATCAAGTGAATCCCTTTGTTAATATGATCATTTCAAATACATTACATTGAGCAAGTACTGATTACAGTTATCAAAAACATTTTGAACAAATTCAATTCTTCCTGACAGTGTTGGGGAAAGTACACAAATATGATTCACCATGGAATGACGCCACTGTGATTCACTCACGCATGTGACAGGGGGGATACTATCATGTGACACCAATGCAAATAAAGCCAAATATGATGTAAATGTCACCAAGAAATATCACCAAAAAATGTGCCCTGTGTGACTTCGAAGAGTGAGTGCACATACATATTATTCATCATGTCTACATCTAGGGGCCCTTCTACTTTGGTCTGGAATCAGAAGTGGGACTGAATGGAACTGCATGAAGGAAAGTAGTAATCTGGTCTTGTCAGGTGAGCCACCTGGGAAGGGAAAACATTTATTCTGATTAATAATAAACAATAATAATAAATACAATTTCTATAGCACTTTTCATTACAGATGAAAAGTAATTTTTACTATTCTAATTATGTTGGTAACCAGTTTATAACAGCATTAAGGCACCTCAGGGTTAGTGATATATGGCCAATATACCACGGCTAATGGCTGTTTGCAGGCACTCCGTGTTGCGTCGTACATAAGAACAACCCTTAGCCGTGGTATATTGGCCATATACCACACCTACTCAGGCCTTATTGTTTAATCGCAGCCTGGGTTTGGACCTGGCAGTGACCTGAACTTGGGTTGAATATTGAATGTCCAAGAAAAAAAAGCATAATAGCTTATCAAAGATAGTAAATCCAGAGGGTGATGACTGCCCTCATTTCTCTCCTCTCAGTCATCGGCGGCCATTGTGGACAGAGAATATAATGTATAATAGCTGCTGAAATATGGGATTAGCGCAATAAAGTGCCCAGATTACAGGATTGTTGTGTAGGTTACATTTTGACAATTAGCATGGAGTTAGACATGTGATAGCAGGCCACTGCGACCATATGCCTGTAATATGGAGGAAAATAGATCACAATAATCATAGCAATTGCTGGAATACAATCAAAAATAGCAATATGTATGCTGTATCTTTGTTTACAGACTGCCTGTGCACTTATTCAGAAAACTGGAAACATCTAAGGGGGTCTACCTCTACTTTCTACAATAGCTAGAAACCTTCTGTGATTTTATTTGACCATGGGTAAAAGACACAATCAGGTTCAATTCAATTCCAGCTTGAAGTTTAAAACATGGCACAACATCAGTGTTAAAAATAATTCTGATACACTATAAATAAGGCCAGTAAATAATATCATTAGGCAGACTGATATGTAAAAGATTTATTTGAAAAATACCCCCCCCACATGCAACTCCTTTCAACATGATTATAACTTTAAACACATAATACGAAGTTAGGCAATTACAGTACATTGTTTGCTTTCTTTTTTAAACTTTCCACATCAGTGAAGGTCAAATAGTAAATTCCCTAAAAAGGGGAAAAAACACATCATTCTCAAATAAAAAATGCACATAGGCTGAAGTCCTGACTTGAGCAAGAAACGTTATTTTTTTAAATGAAGCATTGATGTCACAAAATATTCAAGTTATGTGGAAGTCAATATTTCAGCCATAATTAATACCAATAAGTACATATGGTATATAAATAGTCATCCTGGTCATATGTATAAAATTGATGACTTCTTCAATTCTCCTCATGTGTTAGTACTACACTTAAGACAGGTAGTATGTTATAGAAATCAAATAGCTACAACAAGTAACATTTTGGTGTTGGTCTTTGTAGAGGATAGTTGCAGTCATCACCGTGTGTCAGGGTTATTTGTATGACCCTTCATTTCTTTAATGTAACTGATCCTGTGCCAAGCAATTAAAAACATTTTTAAAAATGAACTTTATTTAACTAGGCAAGTCAGTTAATTAAGAACAAATTCTTATTTTCAATGACGGCCTAGGAACAATGGGTTAACTGCCTGTTCAGGTGGCAGAACGACAGATTTGTACATTGTCAGCTGGGGGATTTGAACTTGCAACCTTTCAGTTACTCGTCCAACTCTCTAAACACTAGCTACCCTTCCGCCCCAATTGATGACAAAAAGACACTAAGCTATTGAATAGATGGGAAATGAGCCTTACATACTGACCTGGGTCAGTTTTATTACACACTACCTGAAAAAACAATACACTGGTCTATCAATAGATCAAAATAAAGAACAGGAAAACAATTCATTAAATTGTTATTGAACATATACTGCACCCTTGTACACAAAGGAGGAATTAACTATTTACAGTATCAATATGTGCTTAACTATGTGTATGTACATGTGAGTATGTGACTGAGGATTTGGCATGACAGTGACTGTTACAGCTGCCGGATAAGAGTAAGTACACATTCAGGAAAGATAGAGTACCTAAGTATACATTTCAGGAAATACAGGTACCGCTCTACAATAACTGCTCCTATTATGTATTGATCTATTTACTTGGTAGTTACAGAGTGAAACTATTGCTCGTGGCTAAACCTCCTCTTACTCTAGAATCATTATTTTAGATCACAGTTATCTTTACTGGGAGCTTATATGCACCTGCATATTCTATCTGCCGTGCAAATACATACTGTAGGTATTAGTTATAGTTAGATGAATAAGAGAGAGAGAGAAAAAAGTGAGGGGGAGAATGAGAGCGATAATGAGAATGAGAAAGAAAGAGAGAGAGAGCACACGCACACCAAATGTTTATTTGAAGCCAGGGTTCCATGCCTCTGATGGTGTGGCTGTAGGGAGGGGGGGTCTGCGGAGGAGGCGGAGCGAGAGCAGGAAGAATCCCAGACTGAACACGCCCAGAATGACCACACCCGACAGCAGAGCACTGGTCACTGGGTTCAACGTTAGGGAGGGGCCACTCGATGAAGCTGGATTACCACACACAAACACACAAACAGTAAGTATGGGCCGACACAAATACTCAGTAATATAGGCTAAAATTACCACATTTAGTGGTAAAACTTGTATGAGTCACTTCCGCTGTAAATCCATGGATGTCAAAATGTTCTTTTGAAGCTAGAGAATGTATCAATAATGTAAAAATTATGTATAAAGGTCATAGAGTTTATAGATTAGAAATATATATCACCTCTCAAGGCATTGCACAAGCAGTGACAAAGTGAGAGAGCTTACCAAGTTGTGAGTTATTTGTTGGAGTTTCATCTGAAAAGAAACTAAATCAATCATTGATGCTTTCATAGTTTCAACATTATTGAGAAAAACAACCATTTATTTTAATATAAAATGTACTGAATAACCACTGATTATACTGTCAAATCCCACCTCAACCTCCATCAATATATTTCAAGACTATACAGTATATCATCGAAAGGGATTATCATGTATAGGCTACATCACATCATACAGTTTTAATACTTACTCTACAACTATATCATGGATATCAAAATAATCAAATTAAAGTCAGACAAAACTGTAGTCTAAGTTGAAGTGGTTATGGATGAAGAGGTTTACTGCGTACCAATCCTGGTGATGATGGGTCCAGCGGTGATGATGGCATCCCCAGACGACGGCCGAGACTCCAGGCTATCCTCTATGTCCCTCCTACGCCGACGCCCACAGATCTGGCAACATTAGATCAATATAAAATGACAGACACATACCCCTTTATAAGATACTGTATTCAATAGGGAATAGTAAATTGTGCTCAGGTATTACTGGACTATGTGAAGCTTCATATTGATCCGAAGACAAGATAGGTGGTACATGTTTTCTGATATTTGCAGAGCATTGTAGTTCACCCTATTGACTGTGCTGATGTTGAACACATCATTTGGTAAGGTGTCAAATGTTCTTACCGGCATGAGCAGGACACAGTCATCTACCCGACACAGCTTGGTGACACAGTGCAGAAACACAGTAGACATCTTCTGGTGTCTGTGTTTGACGAAACGGAACACTTCGAAGGCGAAACGACCCATTTGACTCTTCCCATTCTCAAAAACAGTGGTCTGTGGGTCTTTATAGCAGCTGTTTGGAAAGCGCATCGAACGCAAGCATGCACGCACACACAAACACACACACACACAAAATGCACTGAAACTACTGAAACATCTAGACCTGTTTTAACTGCTCAATGAGAAAAATGTCCTATCAGTCATCATGAGAACCCATTGTAGGGCCTCTATGATAAGTGGTTGAGGGTGAATGGGTAATGGGACACTTTTGTAGTTTATCCAGGCATCGTTTGAGAAAAAGTGTGATTACCCAAAGAAAAGGTCATAGCGCAGTTCATCATTGGGATTCCCTGAGGGAGTGGTGTAACAGTAGTCCATCAAGATATTCCATCTAGAGAGAGACAAAACAGTACGGGGCTGATGCAGGATAGAGATCTAACCACACAACACAACAGGACAGATCAGACATTCTTAGCACCACCACTGGCGCCTTCACACAGTCATAGAGGACAGCTGAATGACAATGAACCAAAGAGGATAGAACTGAATTGGTATGGGGCATAGAGGATTGGTCTTAAATTATAGCGTATGTGTATGGCATACTGTGCATGACATAGTGCAGTTGTACTTGACTACTATAATAATTCTATGCCATCCAGGTTATGTGAGAGAAAGTCCCAGCAGGTTGCAGCTATTCAATTAGTTTTGGAAACAGCACATATCATGGCGGAATCATAGTTTTCTGTTCACATTATGTTGGAAATCTTTGTGCTTCTCAGATCATATCCCCATATGTATTGTGAATAATAGAAACTAGAACAAAAAATATAACTTTTTAATATCTGAAGATCTCCTTCTCTCACCGTTTGTCCAGGTTTGTGGCTTTCACTGCAGCAAACACTCGGGTTTTCAAAGCCAGTCCGGCCATTGGGATAGAGAGTTGTTGGTTGTAGGTTGAGTCCTGCACAAACATGATTTTGTCCATGAATAAAAAAAGTTGCCTATTTTTATTATATGTCTATTTCTACCTAGTAGAAATGTCTCGTCATTTGTTTGGTATTTTGACAGGAGCATGTTCTAGCTATTATTTGACATTAGATTCCTACTATGAGGGACCTGTTATGAAGTCTTAGTGTGAACTAAAAAAAACACTGATGTTGTGTACTCACATTGTAAAGGATCATACTCAATGTGCTCACAAAGGTACCATTGCTGTCCTTCACTGATATTGCAGCAGATGATCTAGAAAAGGTTCAAATTATTTAGTACAGTTCAGACAGGTAAACATGCTTTTGCTTTTTGAATTTTTGTTTATTGAAGTCTGCTCTGAATATGAAAATACTGAAATATCCCTACTTATGCACTCAATACTTCAGTTTTATTCAAAATAAGCTCTTCAGGTGTTTATGACAGGCACCTACGATGCCAGCTGTGAGTTGTTGACCAGGTATTCCAGGGGGTAGCTGCAGCTGAATTTGTACAGCAGCCCGGGCAGATAGCTGATGATGGATGGCGGATCTGGAGTGTCGATGTACCCTGAGATATTCCCAATCTGCACCAGTGACATGTTCCTGTAGGCATTAGCCCCATAGGATGTTGTGACCTGAGGACAGGGACATTGCCTCTAAATACACAATCTGGTACAACACCTACCATAGACTTAAGCAAGACGTGCTTCCACATTATAAAACACATTACATTCTGATGGTCATACACCTGTGTGAGTACAAAGCATAACTGTATATGTGTGTGTGCGTGAGTGTGTCCGTTTGTGTGTGTGTGTTCCTCACCACCAGGCTGTTGCCGCAGGCCTCCAGTGTGCTGAGGCTGATGCTGAACAGTACTACCGTGGGGAACGTGTTGTTATTGATGAAGCCCCGGCAGTGGGTATCGCCATGGCGACCGTTGAGCGCCAGATCGGCAACTGTGTAGCCGGAGAACAGCACTGGGCAGAAGTTAATCTTCAAGGTCATGGTCTGAACCCCACAGTACACACTGATGTCGCGCTCCGCTAAAGAGTGAGAGATATAAAGGATAAACAGTAATTCTAACTACAATTCTCAGACCTAAGAATAAGTTAAAATGATTTGAGAGGATAATTTACATAGAGATGAATTGACTGTCATGCTCACCGGGAAACCGACTGTGGTAGTTGGCATCACAGTTGTATCCATTAAACTGTGCCAAGACTGAAGTGGTCCTACCCATCAGCAGGAGGATCAAACATAAGCGCTCCATCTTACCACCTAGAGAGCGAGGTTCACACATTTCCATCCTTCAGAATGTCACAACTTATAACCCTCAAAATGTCTATTGTGTTGCAAGAATGTCTGAAACTGTACTGTACCTTCAAGTTATTTAAAAGCCCTTTCAAGCCCCCAAAGTCCTCCAACACCTCACATCTAGACCTCCTCATGACATAAACCCTCTTGGTCACCTTACTGCCCCTCTTTTACTTTACTCTAATCCCCTAACTATTCTAACAAGTCCCCTCTTTCCAAGACCACCCAACCCCTTTTTATCCTGTTCCCTTATTTTTCTTATCCTCTTGCTCTGGGCCTGAACCCATCTTACCTTGGTCTGTGTAGTGGCCAGCTCACCGGTGCTCCATGTGGTCTCGGCTGCAGCAAACAACCGAATGGACGGGCCAGCTCTCTCCACAAAATGTGTGTGTGCCAACGTGCATACGTGGGTGAGTGCATATGTGCGTGCCCATGCAGAGATAGAGAGAAACGGGGACTCGCTATGGAAACACTTCAACAAAAAGTGCTTCCCAGCAGAACATGGGAAACTCCATCAGAGGTGAATGGCCTGGACAAATCTTTTCACGGTGCACGAAACCTGAGCGGGCTCGCAGGGTTCCCACTCATCTCCCCTTGGCCTGATCTCCGTCTGTCATCCCAGACAAACGGCCTCCTCAGCAGGGGGCCCGGCCTGGGAATTAAGCTGTCATCAGGTGCTGAGGAGAGCAGGCCGCGGCCTACATTCACATGGACATAAAAGTCAACTCACGTCTGGTCTGCGTGGTCTAATGCAGGGCTGTGTGTAGGTCATTGTGATGCACAGGATATCACTTAGGGTAAAGTTAATTCAATGATTTTAACAGAAGAGTTTATGGTGTAGTTTGGACCTACTTAGACTTGGACGTTTTATTTTGAAAGTCTTTAACATTAAATTATATGACTTTTGATTACAAAAACTCTAAATTAAGCTCCAAATTAACTTTTGTCATTGTTAGCACTGGTGCTCCCAACAAAAGTTAGGAGCACACCAAACAGTATTTAGGATCACCAGAAAATAGATGAATTTAAATTGATTTATATATGGCCTACACTAGGCCTATATGAATCTTTATTTTGAAGCTATACAGAAGCCTCTTTATTTTTTCCAGTGCCATCTTAAACCATACAGGTCAAGTTACCAGGTTATTAGCCAGCAAGGTAACATGACTGGACAAGGTTGTTTTGCTATCAAACAAATAGATAGCGACCCGCAAGTAGATTAAAACGGTATGTAACGACCCTGGGTTTATAAGCGCGGAAATCGACCCCGCCGCACGAGCATGCTTTTGCGGCACAGTCTATCAGACCTCAGGCTAGAAGGTCGAGGGTTCGAGACCTGCTCCCTGCTGTTTCATTACAATACTCTTGGTACAGCGAAGCATCATCAGACGAGACTTGGCAGTCTGTTTGTAGTTCTCAGGTGTAAGTGAAGTGAATTTAACATTGCCTCTACCTCACTCTCCTAGATCCAACCAAGGTGCATGAATTGAGGAGCAAACAGAATAGATAAGATTTAAATATAAAACTATATATTGCCTCTGTCAATGAACCAATCACAATGGGAATACAAAACAAACATGATGTGATGTGTCAGATTTTTTAAATGCATTTACTAATCACATCATTTTTTTGTATTCCCATTGTGATTGGCCCCTGAACCTATTTGAAATATACAACAGCCTCCTTAATCATTTAATCTTGAAAACTAAAGCAATTAAGCAAAGATGGTCTATATACTGATGACCAACATTTTACTTTATAACTTCCTGAAGCACTTTTATCAACTTCTACTGTCTTCTGAAAATTGCAGAATTTCCTCTTAACTCTCACGGGTGAGGTGAAATGATACAATGCCCTTATCTTAATTTGATTTGCTCAACTCCTGCGTCCTCTCTCTTCCGTCCTCTCTCTCCTCCATTGAAAAAAAATCAGTGGTGCCACTCATATAATAATATAAAATGAAAGATTGTACAGGACACTAAATTACGCAATTGAACAACTTTGCTTGCTTCCAACCACACAAACATATGCTGAGTTTACACAACCAGCCTACTTCTTATATTTTCCCACTAATTGGTCTTTTGACCATTCAGATCAGCTCTTTTGCCAATAATTGGGCAACCAATCAGAATTGGGCAGAATACAGACATAATACTATTTGGGAACATACTGTGATTCTCAACCTGATCTGACAGGCTTCTTCAAAGCCCAATATTATACCCCAGATGAATGAAATAACTAATCAGAGGTCTAATATTGGACTACTTCAAGGCATTCTCTCCAGATGAGCTGGGACCTAGTGTGAGTGTAGGGTCATGTGCTCTCTGGTTCCTCACCCATTAACCTATCTCTCCTGAAACACCCCTAGAACAGAATGGAAATGGCAACTTTAGAGAATGTTTTTGTAACATAACATACTTTTGGCTTTTTGTTACATAATTTTAGCTTTTTAATTTTTTTGTTAGATAACATGCTTATGTAATGGCATAGAATATAAAGAGCATAATATCTAAAGTTACTAGCAAGATAACATTGGTGTTTGCATTGATTCACTTATTTTTTAAATATTTTTTTACACACTTCAGAAGCCTTTTTAACCCACAAATACACTACAAGTTTAACATTTCCTGCATTGCGGGAAAGTTCTCCTGCAACAGGGTGACCAAATTATGATCACAGATCTGTATGTGTGTATTGTCCTTGTGTGTGTTTATCATGTGTTTGCTTGTTTGTCAATACCCCATAATACTTTATGCACCCCAATAGAGCATCAGTTTATTGATAGCATGCTTCCCTCAAGTGCCACGCTCTGTGCTAGATTGACGCCAGGCCACTGCTGGTCACAAAACCTTCTGCACACAACAGACAAGGGGAATCTGCTATTCATTAGCATCTGTCCATATGATAACCCTGGGCTGTAATGAAATATGAAGCGCACACAAGAACACAACTGCCATTGAGAACAAATCGGATTAGATGGCCATGAACACAATAAATGGACAGATGTAGGATCTCAATTTGAGCCAGTTTACTAAAGCAGGAAAATAATCCTGCAGCGACAGGAACTTTGAATTATTATGTGGATTTTAATTAATTGGCATCTTTTTGTAGGGGTTGATACATTTTTCTTTAAGGCTGTAACGATCGTCATAGGTGGAAGAAGGTGAGGACCAAGGTGCAGCGTGGTACGTGATCACAATTGCAAATTTAATCAAAACTGAACACTAAACAAAATAACAACGAGGACTAACGAGAACGAAACATCTCTGTCAGGTGATACACGCAAAACAGAAAACAACTATCCACAACTCAAGGGCGAAACCAGGCTGCCTAAGTATGGTTCTCAATCAGAGACAATGATTGACAGCTGCCTCTGATTGGGAACAGGCCAAACACATAGAAATACAAACATAGAACAAAACATAGAATACCCACCCACATCACAGGGCGTTACAAAGGCAAATCAAGTAAAACATTTAAGTGGAAATTAAAGATTCTTAGCAACAAAAGAGTGTCACATGAAGATCCTACATCTGTATACGGATCCTAGATCTGTATAGAGTAGACACAGCAAGGGTTGCTTATAAGGAATCCCGCTATGCCCTCCGACGAACCATCAAACAGGCAAAGTGTCAATACAGAACTAAGATTGAATAGCACTACACCGGCTCCAACGCTCGTCGGATGTGGCAGGGCTTGCAAACTATTACAGATTACAAAGGGAAGCACATCCACGAGCTGCTCAGAGACACAAGCCTAACAGACGAGCTAAATTACATCTATGGTCGCTTCGAGGCAAGCAACACTGAAGCATGCATGAGAGCATCAGCTGTTCCGGACGACTGTGTGATCACGCTCTCCGTAGCTGATGTGAGTAAGACCTTTAAAACATTCACAAGGTTGCAGGGCCAAATGGATTACCAGTACGTGTACTACTAGCATGCACTGACCAACTGGCAAGTGTCTTCACTGACATTTTCAACCAGTCCCTGACTGAGTCTGCAATACCAACATGTTTCAAGCATACCACCATAGTCCCTGTGTTCAAGAACACTAAGGTAACCTGCCTAAATGACTACTGACCCATAGCACTCACGTCTGTAGCCAAGAAGTGCTTTGAAAGGCTGGTCATGGCTCACATCAACACCATTATCCCAGAAACCCTATACCCACTCCAATTTGTATACCGCCCCAAAAGATCCACAGATGATGCAATCTCTATTGCACTCAACACTTCCCTTTCCCACCTGGACAAAAGGAACACCTACGTGAGAATGCTATTCATTGACTACAACTCAGCATTCAACACCATAGTGCCCTCAAAGCTCATCATTAAGCTAAGGACCCTGGGACTAAACACCTCCCTCTGCAACTGGATCCTGGACTTCCTGACCGGACTTCCCCAGGTGGTAAAGGTAGGTAAAAACACATCTGCCACGCTGATCCTCAACACGGGGGATCGTCAAGGGTGCATGCTCAGTCCCCTCCTGTACTTCCTGCTCACCCATGACTGCATGGCAAGGCACGACTCCAACACCATCATTAAGTTTGCAGACGACACAACAGTTGTAGGCCTGATCACTGACAAAAGTGAGACAGCCTATAGGCAGGAAGTCAGAGACATAGCCATGTGGTGCAAGGATGACAACTTCTCCCTCAACATGATCAAGACAAAGGAGATGATTGTGGACTACAGGAAAAGGAGGACCAAGCACGCCCCCATTCTCATCGACAGGGCTGTAGTGGAGGTTGAGAGCAGGTTGAGAGCTTCAAGTTCCTTGGTGTCCACATCACCAACAAACTATCATGGTCCAAACACACCACGACAGTTGTGAAGAAGGCACGACAAAGCCTATTCCCCCTCAGGAGACTGAAAAGATTTGGCATGGATCCTTAGATCCTCAAAAGGTTCTATAGCTGCACCATCGAGAGCATCCAGACTGGTTGCATCACTGCCTGGTATGGCAACTGTTCGGCCTCCGACCGCAAGGCACTACAGAGGGTAGTGCGCACGGCCCAGTACATCACTGGGGCCAAGCTTCCTGCCATCCATGACCTCTATACCAGGTGGTGTCAGAGGAAGGCCCTAAAACTGTCAAATACTCCAGTCATAGACTGTTCTCTCTGCTACCGCACGGCAAGGGGTACCGGAGCACCAAGTTTAGGTCCAAAAGGCTTCTTAACAGCTTCTAACCCCAAGCCATAAGACTCCTGAACAGCTAATCAAATGGCTACCCAGACTATTTGCATTTAATTATTTGTTACTTCCATTTATTTCTTGGTATTTTTCTTAAAACTGCATTGTTGATTAAGGGCCTATAAGTAAGCATTTTACTGTAAGGTCTATCAGTCATCTGTCTTCATTGAAAATGGAGAAGAAAGGCAAGCAGGATAAGAGAAATTAATAATGGGCTACATATCTAGTGCAGTGAGAATAGAGGACATAGTGAAGTCATGATGGATTCACCTGCGATAATCTGATGTAATTGTAGTATAATAAGTTAAGAACATACATGGAAAGCAACATAAATACATACAGTAGGCTATTGGACTGTCAAGACAAAATGAAGAAATATATTTTTTTCAACATTATCTCTTGCCCTGTGAGGTTCTGTACATTACAGACTGTCTCAAGGCACTTAACACACAAATTTTTTTTTATGACGTATAGGCATAGTCAGAGCCATAGCCATATTAGAATAAAATATGTGGCTCTAGGACTACTCTGTAATTTTTTAATTATTACAAAATGGTTCAAATAAATCTAACATGAAATTATCCAATAACTTTAACAGTAATTTAGTTATCGAAAGGGCTCTAAACTATTTCTATATGAGACATAAACCCAATTCTGATATTTTTCCACAAATTAGTATTTTGACCAATCAGATCGTACATAACGCAGCCTGTGTGAACGCACTCAACACAGCCAGTGAACACAAACTCCTGCATCTATCATAGCAAAGTATGAGGGAGTCTGGGGGATGACTGGAGGAGCAATGGCGGAAGCGGAAGTATTGTGCGATGCTCTTATCGCGAATACAGTTGGTGCGAATGAGTGGACGATGGTGAAGAACAGTGGAGTAAAAAGGGCTAAAGTTGGAAATGAACAGCAGTTTATGGTTGGAGAGTGATTCACAAGCAAGGATATTTTTTTGGGGTGACCAGTTTGCAGTCTCGAAGATGGTGAAGGACAAATTAGATAAAGTGGAATCGTTCAGAGTGACCACGAGCGGTATGATGTTGATTTTGTGTGTTTCAAAAGTGCAAAAGGAGAAAGCTCTGCGGCTCAACAAGATGTTGACGTATGAAGTGGAAAGCTATGATTTTCAGAGTCGGGCACCAGTTAAATGTGTCATCTCTGGTGTCTCGTTGGACATAGAGGCTGTGTGGACAGTCCAGAAGTGGTAGATGCACTTCCCTTGAATTGTCTGATAAACGGAAAGAAGGAGCGAAGCCTATCGGTCTTACTGTCGTTTCATGAAGTAGTTCTACCAACTTGTGTAAAACTTGGGTATGTGAGATATGCGGTGAGACCGTATGTACAGAAGGTTTTACTGTTGTTTGGTGAAGTGGTTCTCCTGACATCATTACATTACATTACATTTAAGTCATTTAGCAGACGCTCTTATCCAGAGCGACTTACAAATTGGTGAATTCACCTTCTGACATCCAGTGGAACAGCCACTTTACAATAGTGCATCTAAATCATTTAAGGGGGGGGGTGAGAAGGATTACATTATCCTATCCTAGGTATTCCTTGAAGAGGTGGGGTTTCAGGTGTCTCCGGAAGGTGGTGATTGACTCCGCTGTCCTGGCGTCGTGAGGGAGTTTGTTCCACCATTGGGGGGCCAGAGCAGCGAACAGTTTTGACTGGGCTGAGCGGGAACTGTACTTCCTCAGTGGTAGGGAGGCGAGCAGGCCAGAGGTGGATGAACGCAGTGCCCTTGTTTGGGTGTAGGGCCTGATCAGAGCCTGGAGGTACTGCGGTGCCGTTCCCCTCACAGCTCCGTAGGCAAGCACCATGGTCTTGTAGCGGATGCGAGCTTCAACTGGAAGCCAGTGGAGAGAGCGGAGGAGCGGGGTGACGTGAGAGAACTTGGGAAGGTTGAACACCAGACGGGCTGCGGCGTTCTGGATGAGTTGTAGGGGTTTAATGGCACAGGCAGGAAGCCCAGCCAACAGCGAGTTGCAGTCGTCCAGACGGGAGATGACAAGTGCCTGGATTAGGACTTGCGCCACTTCCTGTGTGAGGCAGGGTCGTACTCTGCGGATGTTGTAGAGCATGAACCTACAGGAACGGGCCATCGCCTTGATGTTAGTTGAGAACGACAGGGTGTTGTCCAGGATCACACCAAGGTTCTTAGCGCTCTGGGAGGAGGACACAATGGAGTTGTCAACCGTGATGGCGAGATCATGGAACAGGCAGTCCTTCCCTGGGAGGAAGAGCAGCTCCGTCTTGCCGAGGTTCAGCTTGAGGTGGTGATCCGTCATCCACACTGATATGTCTGCCAGACATGCAGAGATGCGATTCGCCACCTGGTCATCAGAAGGGGGAAAGGAGAAGATTAATTGTGTGTCGTCTGCATAGCAATGATAGGAGAGACCATGTGAGGTTATGACAGAGCCAAGTGACTTGGTGTATAGCGAGAATAGGAGAGGGCCTAGAACAGAGCCCTGGGGGACACCAGTGGTGAGAGCGCGTGGCGAGGAGACAGATTCTCGCTACGCCACCTGGTAGGAGCGACCTGTCAGGTAGGACGCAATCCAAGCATGGGCCGCGCCGGAGATGCCCAACTCGGAGAGGGTGGAGAGGAGGATCTGATGGTTCACAGTATCGAAGGCAGCCGATAGGTCTAGAAGGATGAGAGCAGAGGAGAGAGAGTTAGCTTTAGCAGTGCGGAGCGCCTCCGTGATACAGAGAAGAGCAGTCTCAGTTGAATGACTAGTCTTGAAACCTGACTGATTTGGATCAAGAAGGTCATTCTGAGAGAGATAGCGGGAGAGCTGGCCAAGGACGGCACGTTCAAGAGTTTTGGAGAGAAAAGAAAGAAGGGATACTGGTCTGTAGTTGTTGACATCGGAGGGGTCGAGTGTAGGTTTTTTCAGAAGGGGTGCAACTCTCGCTCTCTTGAAGACGGAAGGGACGTAGCCAGCGGTCAGGGATGAGTTGATGAGCGAGGTGAGGTAAGGGAGAAGGTCTCCGGAAATGGTCTGGAGAAGAGAGGAGGGGATAGGGTCAAGCGGGCAGGTTGTTGGGCGGCCGGCCGTCACAAGAAGCGAGATTTCATCTGGAGAGAGAGGGGAGAAAGAGGTCAGAGCACAGGGTAGGGCAGTGTGAGCAGAACCAGCGGTGTCGTTTGACTTAGCAAACGAGGATCGGATGTCGTCGACCTTCTTTTCAAAATGGTTGACGAAGTCATCTGCAGAGAGGGAGGAGGGGGGAGGGGGAGGAGGATTCAGGAGGGAGGAGAAGGTGGCAAAGAGCTTCCTAGGGTTAGAGGCAGATGCTTGGAATTTAGAGTGGTAGAAAGTGGCTTTAGCAGCAGAGACAGAGGAGGAAAATGTAGAGTAGAGGGAGTGAAAGGATGCCAGGTCCGCAGGGAGGCGAGTTTTCCTCCATTTCCGCTCGGCTGCCCGGAGCACTGTTCTGTGAGCTCGCAATGAGTCGTCGAGCCACGGAGCGGGAGGGGAGGACCGAGCCGGCCTGGAGGATAGGGGACATAGAGAGTCAAAGGATGCAGAAAGGGAAGAGAGGAGGGTTGAGGAGGCAGAATCAGGAGATAGGTTGGAGAAGGTATGAGCAGAGGGAAGAGATGATAGGATGGAAGAGGAGAGAGTAGCGGGGGAGAGAGAGCGAAGGTTGGGACGGCGCGATACCATCCGAGTAGGGGCAGTGTGGGAAGTGTTGGATGAGAGCGAGAGGGAAAAGGATACAAGGTAGTGGTCGGAGACTTGGAGGGGAGTTGCAATGAGGTTAGTGGAAGAACAGCATCTGGTAAAGATGAGGTCGAGCGTATTGCCTGCCTTGTGAGTAGGGGGGGAAGGTGAGAGGGTGAGGTCAAAAGAGGAGAGGAGTGGAAAGAAGGAGGCAGAGAGGAATGAGTCAAAGGTAGACGCGGGGAGGTTAAAGTCGCCCAGGACTGTGAGAGGTGAGCCGTCCTCAGGAAAGGAGCTTATCAAGGCATCAAGCTCATTGATGAACTCTCCGAGGGAACCTGGAGGGCGATAAATGATAAGGATGTTAAGCTTGAAAGGGCTGGTAACTGTGACAGCATGGAATTCAAAGGAGGCGATAGACAGATGGGTAAGGGGAGAAAGAGAGAATGACCACTTGGGAGAGATGAGGATCCCGGTGCCACCACCCCGCTGACCAGAAGCTCTCGGGGTGTGCGAGAACACGTGGGCGGACGAAGAGAGAGCAGTAGGAGTAGCAGTGTTATCTGTGGTGATCCATGTTTCCGTCAGTGCCAAGAAGTCGAGGGACTGGAGGGAGGCATAGGCTGAGATGAACTCTGCCTTGTTGGCCGCAGATCGGCAGTTCCAGAGGCTACCGGAGACCTGGAACTCCACGTGGGTCGTGCGCGCTGGGACCACCAGATTAGGGTGGCCGCGGCCACGTGGTGTGGAGCGTTTGTATGGTCTGTGCAGAGAGGAGAGAACAGGGATAGATAGACACATAGTTGACAGGCTACATAAGAGGCTACGCTAATGCAAAGGAGATTGGAATGACAAGTGGACTACACGTCTCGAATGTTCAGAAAGTTAAGCTTACGTAGCAAGAATCTTATTGACTAAAATGATTGAAATGATACAGTACTGCTGGAGTAGGCTAGCTGGCAGTGGCTGCGTTGTTGACACTACACTAATCAAGTCGTTCCGTCGAGTGTAATAGTTTCTACAGTGCTGCTATTCGGGGGCTAGCTGGCTAGCTAGCAGTGTTGATTACGTTACGTTACGTTAAAAGAACGACAATAGCTGGCTAGCTAACCTAGAAAATCGCTCTAGACTACACAATTGTCTTAGATACAAAGACGGCTATGTAGCTAGCTAGCTACGATCAAACAAATCAAACCGTTGTACTGTAATGAAGTGAAATGAAAATGTGATACTACCTGTGGAGCGAAGCGGAATGTTGACCGGGTTGTTGAAGTTTAATTCGGTAGACATTGGCTAGCTGTTGGCTAGCTAACTAGCAGTATCTCCTACGTTAAGGACGACAAATAGCTGGCTAGCTAACCTCGGTAAATTAAGATAATCACTCTAAGTCTACACACTCTAAACTACACAATTATCTTGGATACGAAGACAGCAAAGACAACTATGTAGCTAGCTAACACTACACTAATCGAGTCGTTCAGTTGAGTGTAATAGTTTCTACAGTGCTAGTAGACGGTAGACGTTAGCTAGCTGCTGGGCAGATAGCAGTGTAGACTACGTTAGGACGACAAAATACGATAATTACGCAATTATCTTTGATACAAAGTCGGCTATGTAGCTAGCTAAGAAGAAATTGCTAAGATTAGACAAATCAAACCGTTGTACTATAATGAAATGTAATGGAAAAGTTATACTACCTGCGGACCGAAGTGACATGTAAAACTTGGGTATGTGAGATATGCGGTGAGACCGTATGGACAGAAGGATTTACTGTTGTTTGGTGAAGTGGTTCTCCTGACATGTAAAACTTGGGTATGTGAGATATGCGGTGAGACCGTATGGACAGAAGGTTTTACTGTTGTTTGGTGAAGTGGTTCTCCTGACATGTAAAACTTGGGTATGTGAGATATGCGGTGAGACCGTATGGACAGAAGGTTTTACTGTTGTTTGGTGAAGTGGTTCTCCTGACATGTAAAACTTGGGTATGTGAGATATGCGGTGAGACCGTATGTACAGAAGGTTTTACTGTTGTTTGGTGAAGTGGTTCTCCTGACATGTAAAACTTGGGTATGTGAGATATGCGGTGAGACCGTATGGACAGAAGGTTTTACTGTTGTTTGGTGAAGTGGTTCTCCTGACATGTAAAACTTGGGTATGTGAGATATGCAGTGAGACCGTATGGACAGAAGGTTTTACTGTTGTTTGGTGAAGTGGTTCTCCTGACATGTAAAACTTGGGTATGTGAGATATGCGGTGAGACCGTATGTACAGAAGCCGCTGCAGTGCTACAATTATAAAAAGTTTGGACACGTGGCAAGTGTTTGTCGAAGGAATAAATATGTAGTAGTTGAAGAGTAAGATATTGTAATTGTGATGGTTATCATGTTCCCAGAGTGCCTTGCATGGATGAAGGAGGTCGCAGCAGTTAGGATCAGGGCCATCCAGCAGGTCTTCTATGTGGAGGAAGTGAAAATAGCTGAAGGAGTGAGTAGAGAGGAGATGGTAGTGGATGTCCCACAGTCTGCAGTGAATGCCATGCAGGAGAAGGATCCTGACACACTAATTGTGAAGAAGGTGGACTTTGTTTTATTGCAATAGTCAAACTAATAAAAAATCAAAAGAAGCTGGACATCATTGTGAAGGCGGCAAATAGATTTCTGGATCTCCAGGACTTTAGAGACGAAATGTTACAGGGGGTACTGAATAAAGAGGTTCCCCTCTCAGGTTCCTGAGCCTGTGTAGGGATCTGAATAGTGCAGTTTTTGGTTTGGTTTGAAATTCAGGGTAGTAGCGTTGGTTCGTGTTTTTATTTTCGGTATATGGTATGAATTTGTTCATCCAAAACAGATTTTGTTTTTGGGGTATTTTTACTACCCCGTACAGTAGGTGGCGGCAATACACCTTATGAGTGTAGTCTGCCAGTTAACCTCAAAGAAGAAGAAGAAGAAGAAGAAGAAGAAGAAGAAGAACCCAGCCAGTGTAGCCTAGGCCTAATCAACACTAAAGCTTCAATAGCAGCCTGCAGGGAGTGGGACTTGGACAAATGTGTTGCAAGAAAGAAAGAAAAAAAAACTGTGGGCATATGCCCAGTTTACCATGAGAAATTTGAAAATATTATGAAATTATTGCAGAATATTGATTTAGGCCTAATTGCTGTGGTCTGGCATATTAATTTCCCACCAAGACCACAATCAGTTGTGGACACCTGCACAGAATAAAATGTTATGGATTATGGATGTAAAATCTGATTCTAGGTCGGCATGCTTCGTATAACGTCATACATCCTAACCTTTCTGAGAGCAGAGCAGGCCCGCCATTTCCCTGAATGCTTCTAGTCCTTTAAACACAGCAGGAGTGTCAATACGAAGACAGGAGACACACAGGGATCCAGTGAGCGAGAGATTGGGATGAGAGATGGGCAGAGAATGAGTCAGCGAGAGAACCCACCAAATCTACCGCCGCATCTTTATTTATGAAATCTATTTGATCAATGGCGTCAGTTGGATCAACATAAGACTGAAATAGTCAAGCTTTGGATACGTTGTTTGAATTTCTTTGTATCATTTTTCTTCCGCCTCGTCGTCCTGTCTTTTTCTTTGTTTTCCCCCTTTCTTTATTTTATTTTTAAATAGGCGGTGGACAGGAGGTGTCAACCGTGGAGATTATATCATTCAATTAATTTGGAACTTTATAAACATATTGTGATTTTTCAAATTCTTTGTTGCATCAATAAACGAAGATGTCGGGGCAGAGCATTACTGACAGGATAACTGCAGCCCAGCACAGTGTAACTGGATCTGCTGTGTCGAAAACAGTATGCAAGGCCACCACACATGAAATAATGGGCCCGAAAAAGAAACATTTGGATTGTAAGTATCGAATTAATCAAGTGTTTCTAATATAATATGTCATTCTTCATTAAAACCCGTCAGAGTTCTGCATTTCTTGAATTATGGCAATGGTTACACAAGGCCCAAAGGCTGAATGGATAGGCTAATGTTATTGCTATTTCCTGTCAAACTGTATCAAGGATAACGTTATAATGTAGAAAAACGAGATCGCACAATGAGAATTCTCGTAACATTATTTAACTGGACGTTAACAACAGTACTTTTAATATTAGATATATTTTGTATAGTTTCAGGGTATTCCTATTCATCATTAACATTACTGTCAAATTGCAAGCTTTCTAGCCGTCTGTATAGCGGTTTAATTCATTTCGCATAGCTTTAGGCTCCCTGGTCTAAACAGTTATCATGTAATTATCAGTCGGTGTATCTTATCTTACAATTGACCAGTTCTCCATGATACAGTACATAAACGTTTTGGCTATACAAAAATGCCCCCGAAAATATATGTTCCAGGGAGTAAATTCATTAGGTCTATTTGATATATTTACCATAGGAAAGGGTATAACAAACACCTTTGAACAGCTCAGAGGTAGAAACTACCTTGTTCATATTTCACAGTAGGCCTAGAGGAAGTATCAAGGATAATGCTTTCAGTCCAATATGCAAAGTGTATTCCATATTATTATCATTACTAGGTGTGTCTGTCACTGCTGAGGGAAACGCATGTACAGTGCCTTTTGATAGTATTCATACCTCTTGACTTATTCCACATTTTGTTGTGTGACAGCCTGAATTCAAAACTGATTAAATAAATAAAAAATCTTACCCATCTACACACAACACCCCATTTTAGCAAATGTATTAAATGAAGTACAGAAATCGAATTTACATATGTATTCACATTTCACACCCCTAAGTCCAATACATGTTAGAATTACATTTGGCAGCATTTACTGTGTTTACGTTTGCTGTGAGTCTTTCTGTGTCAGTCTCCAAGAGCTTTGCACACCTGCATTGACCAATATTTGCATTTTATTCTCCTTTTAAAATTCTTCAAGCTCTGTCAAGTTGGTTGTTGGTAATTGCCTGACAGACATTTTTCCAAGTCTTGCTATAGATTTTCAAGCCATTTTAAGTCAACTGTTACTAGGCCACTCAGGAGCATTCAATGTTGTCTTGGTAAGCAACTCAAGTGTATATTTGGCCTTGTTTTTTAGGTTATTGCCCTGCTGGAAGGTTAATATTTCTCTCCCAGTGTCTGTTGGAAAGGTTTTCCTATAGGATTCTGCCTGTGTTCTTTTCCATGTACTTTTATCCTAAACTCCCTAGTCCTTGCCAATGACAAGCATACCCATAACATGGTGCAGCCACCACCGTGCTTGAAAATATAAAGAGTGGTACTCAGTGATGTTTGGGGCAAATCCAACTCACCACATAACTCTTTGTATTCAGGACATAACATGAATTTCTTTGCCACAAGTTTGTGTAGAATAATAGTGAAGACATCAAAACTATGAAATAACACATATGGAATCATGTAGTAACCAAAAAAGTGTTAAACAAAATCATTTGAGATTCTTCAAACGAGCCACCCTTTGCGTTGATGACAGCATTGCATTATCTTTGCCTTCTCTCATGAATGCATTTCAATTAATAGGTGTGTCATGTTAAAAGTTGATTTGTGGAATTTCTTTCCTTAATGCATTTTAGCCAATGTGTTGTGATGAGGTAGAGGTGGTATACAGAAGATAGCCCTAGTTTGTAAAAGACCAAGTCCATATTATGGCAAGAACAGGTCAAATAAGCAAAGATAAACGACAGTCCATCATTACTTTAAGGCGTAAAATGTCTGCCTTCTGCTCCGGCACCATCTTACATGAAGGTCAGTCAGTGGAAAATTTCAAGAACTTTGAAAGTTTCTTCAAGTGCAGTCGCAAAAACCATCAAGTGCTATGATGAAACTGGTTCTCATGAGGACCGAAGGTACCTCTGCTGCAGAGGATAAGTTCACTAGAGTAACCAGCCTCAGAAATTGCAGCCCAAATAAATATTTCATAAGTAACAGACCCATCTCAACATCAACTGTTCCGAGGAGACTGTTTGAATCAGGCCTTTGTGGTAGTATTGCTGCAAAGAAACCTCTACTAAAGGATACCAATAAGGAGAAGAGACTTGCTTGGGCTAAGAAACACGAGCAATTGACATTAGACCGGTGGAAATCTGTCCTTTGGTCTGATGAGTCCAAATTTGACATTTTTGGTTCCAACCGCCATGGCTTTGTGAGAGACGGAGTAGGTGAACAGATGATCTCTGCATGTGTGGTTCCCACCATAAAGCATGGAAGAGATGGTGTGGGGGTGCTTTGCTGGTGACACTGTCTGTGATTTATTTAGAATTCAAGGCACACTTAACCGGCATGCCTACCACAACATTCTGCAGCGATACGCCATCCCATCTGGTTTGTGCTTAGTGGGACTATAATTTATTTTTCAACGGGACAATGCCCCAACACATCTCCAGGCTGTGTAAGGGCTATTTGACCAAGAAGGAAAGTGATGGAGTGCTGCATCAGATGACCTGGCCTCCACAATCACCCTGCCTCAACCCAATTGAGATGGTTTGGGATGAGTTAGACCGCAGAGTGAAGGAAAAGCAGGCAACAAGTGCTCAGTATATGTGGGAACTGCTTCAAGACTGTTGGAAAAGCATTCCAGGTGAAGCTGGTTGAGAGAATGCCAAGAATGTGGAAAAGCTGTCATCAAGGCAAAAATAAAAATCAAATAGAGCTATCTTCTGTATACCACCCCTACTTTCTCACAACACAACTGACTGGCTCAAACACATTAAGGAGGAAATAAATTCCACAGATCAACTTTTAGCAAGGCACATCCTGTTAATTGAAATGTATTCCAGGTGACAACCTCATGAAGCTGGTTGAGAGAATGCGAAGAGTGTGCAATGCTGTCATCAAGGCAAAGGGTGGCTACTTTGAAAAATCTCAAATAAAATATATTTTTTTCATTTATTTTTTTATTTCACCTTTATTTAACCAGGTAGGCTAGTTGAGAACAAGTTCTCATTTACAACTGCGACTTGGCCAAGATAAAGCATAGCAGTGTGAACAGACAACAACACAGAGTTACACATGAAGTAAACAATAAATAAGTCAATAACATAGTAGGGAAAAAAAGAGTCTATACATTGTGTGCAAAAGGCATGAGGAGGTAGGCGAATAATTACAATTTTGCAGATTAACACTGGAGTGATAAATGATCAGATGGTCATGTGCAGGTAGAGATACTGGTGTGCAAAAGAGCAGAAAAGTAAATAAATAAAAACAGTATGGGGATGAGGTAGGTAAATTGGGTGGGCTATTTACCGATGGACTATGTACAGCTGCAGCGATCAGTTAGCTGCTCAGATAGCAGATGTTTAAAGTTGGTGAGGGGGATAAAAGTCTATTTGGATTTGTTGAACACTTTTTTTTTTGCAGTTACTACATAATTCCATATGTGTTATTTCATAGTTTTGATGTCTTCACTATTATTCTATAAAATAGTAAACATAAAGGAAAAACTCTTGAATGAGTAGGTGTCCAAACTTTTGACTGGTACTGCATATTTAACCCTGACGGCAACATCAGACCTTTTTTTAATCTGTGTGACCATCCTCAGAAACGCTACTCGTCACAAAGCAGAGCACCTGCCACTGCAAAAGTAACAGTGAATGCAATAAATGTCCATTAATTAATTCCAACTATAATTCATTTAATTATATGTGATTAAGTCTCAAGGATTTTGTATCTCTTCTGCAAGCAGGTTATGGATAATAGGTTACCTTTCATATGTCATTGTTATCATGATTATAGGAGCATATTGCATGACACACAGGTACAATGACATGGAGGTTGCTGGTTCAGACCCCAACTGAAGAATGTAGTAGACTAGCTACATATTGTATTGCTTTTCCTAGGTTCCTTTTGCAGACATTGACCTCTGGAACAACTGGAAAACTGTGTGATCTGAAAGTGCCCACTTCTAATCACATTTGAATCTATGGACTATCTATGCTAAAGTTGTGAATTGATTCAGCCAGCCAGCCTGTTGTTTCACACCTGTTAGTTCAGCTTAGGCCTACAGTACTCTCCTGAGGTACAGGAGTCATTATATGACAGGATGAGTGAAAGTTGGCTCAGAAGTCTGTTGGCTCACCCAAACCCGATCAGCCATCCAATGTGAAATATAGTGCGTTCGGAATGTATTCAATTTTTTCAAATTTTGTTACGTTACAGCCTTATTCTAAAATTGATTAAATATTTTTTTTTTCTCATCAATCTACACATAATAGCCCATAAAGACAAAGTGAAAACAGGTTTTTAGATATTACAATTTAAAACTTTTTATTTTTTTATTTGCATAAGTATTCAGGCCCTTTCCTATCATCAATGCGAACTCCGGTGAATATTTAGCAGGCTGTCTAGTGTCTATAACATGACAGCACTGTCATCCCCCACCCCAGTCCCAGTCTTCCCTGGATAATCAACTAGCCATGCTAACTGCTGCTCTGGAAGGTTATGCTGTCCTACTTAGACCCCCCCTCCTTTGAAAACATGTGAATATAGGCCAGAAAGCCAGGCCTGGTTATTATACTGTCAATCTGTTCATCACTCAGTCTAACTCTGAATAGGAATGGGCAGACTGCACAGGTTTGACTGGCATCCCCCAATCTCTACATCCGGGCTCTCCAACCCTGTTCCTGGAAAGCTTCTGTCCTGTAGGTTTTCAATCCGACCCTAATCTAGCGCACCTGAGTCTAATAATTAGTTTCCACTTCACAATAACAGCACTTACAGTTGACCGGGGCAGCAATTTGACGAACTGACTTGTTGGGAAGGTGGCATCCTATGACGGTGCCACATTGAAAGTCACTGAGCACTTCAGTAAGGCCATTCTACTGCCAATGTCTTTTCTATGGAGATTTCATATCTTTGTGCTTGATTTTAAACATCTGTCAGCAACGGGTGTGGCTGAAATAGCCAAATCCACTCATTTGAAGGGGTGTCCACACACCTTTGTATCTATAGTGTATTTGACCAAAAATATATTGTTTGATTTAGAGATGGTGACTTATTCATCAGGCTTTCATCTATTGAACTTCAGTAGACCCTCTTGAGGAATTACCGTGCCAAAAAAGAGAGGCAGCCTGTAGTACCGTAGCATAGTAATTAAGTGTCTTGAGTGTAGTTAGGCAATTAGCCAGACCTTGAATTAAAGCTAATTGAATGAGATTGCAGCTGAGGGCAGAGTGCCTGAGTCCCTGTTTACACAGATTTCCAAAACATTGTCATTCATAGATTATTAACTAACTTTACCCCAAAGTTCAACTCCCCCATAGGGGAAATGCCTTGTATCCACAGTTGTTTTAACCTCTACTGGCCAGTGGCCGTAAGTCACTACTTGACATCAATTATCCATGGTCTTCCTAGACATCAAGCTATCACTAACATTCTCTCCCTCTCTGTCTGTCTCTCTCACATCTTTAGACCTGATCCATTGCACCAATGAGATGAATGTGAACATTCCCCAGCTGGCTGACTCACTGTTTGAGAGGACCACCAGCACGAGCTGGGTGGTGGTCTTCAAGTCGCTCATCGCCACACACCACCTTATGGTCTACGGTAATGAGGTGAGCTGGGCTTACAATCACCACTCAATGAAACATTGTCTATGGCTACATTCATCACTCATTCCGTTATTTGCTGTAATATACAGTATATTATATCTATAACGGCAATGCTATGGTGTTGAAGTTTTCAGGTCACAGACAATACGACAATCAATTGCAGGCGATTTTAATAAACATCTGGAAATTACTTTGGTACTCCAGTCCTATTCTATTTCTGTAGATCAATGAAAATGTAAGAACATGTATTGATACCGCTCTTTTTCTTTGATACAGCGTTTTGTGCAGTACTTGGCTTCAAGGAACACATTATTCAACCTCAGTAATTTTTTGGACAAAAGTGGTTTACAAGGTAAAGTATGAGGCCTTGGCTCTCAAATGCTTTTCTCAAACTCATCCTTAACTGTTACAGTGACAAATACTTATAAGAGGAAACAATATAACTTGATTCTCAAGTAGGTTTTCATGACAAATGTAAGATTTATATCACTTCTCAGGTCTCTCTCTCCCAGGCTACGATATGTCCACATTTATCCGGAGGTACAGTCGATATCTGAATGAAAAGGCTGTGTCATACAGACAGGTTGCCTTTGACTTCACTAAAGTAAAGCGAGGGTAAGAAATTCCCAAAGTATAACAGAAGAAAGTGGTGTGTTTGTTTTTGGCTGACCCGAATGTATGTCAATGGAGTTCAAAGGCTCAAACAATTTCTTACAATAAACACTTTCCCCTTACAGAGCCGCTAGCTGGTGTAAAAAAAAAAACAATACTTAAAATATTTGACAGCTCAAATATTTAGTTAAGAAGATTCCTGTCAATTTTAACAACAGAATGTCATCATTTTTTCAACATTTTCAAAGCTTTTTATATCCCATCAAGTAATCACAGTATTTTTGTAACTCTGGGAACGATTTGTTAACATGCAGTAGAAATTGACTGGCTGCGGCTAGTCTCACTGATTCCCTCCCTCTCTGTCCTTTGTGCTTCTAATATCTATCTAACACTACACATACACCCATCTCAACAGGGTGGATGGGGTGATGAGGACCATGAATACAGAGAAGCTACTGAAGACCATCCCTATCATACAAAGCCAGATGGACGCCCTCCTCGACTTCAATGTGAGTCTGAGGCCAACCTCCTCAGAACCGTGCTGCTCATGTACTGTAATATGAGAGGGTTCCTGGGGCTAACATATTGTCAGGCATACTGATTACTGAATGGACAGTGCTGAAACCAGAGATGGATACAGGCTATTTTCCCCCTCACTGACCTGCTCTTTTATTGTTTGTCAGCGATGCCAAAGTCATGTGTTAAAAGGGCAACTTATGGCTTATGTGAAACTGAATGATGTGTCTTCTTCAGGTTAATGCCAATGAGCTAACAAACGGAGTGATCAATGCAGGGTTCATGCTCCTCTTCAAAGATTCCATTAGGCTTTTCGCTGCATATAACGAAGGCATCATCAACCTGCTGGGTAAAACATCAACTCCAACTTGGTTTACTCCACTATTTTTTGATCAATACTCTTTTAAAATGTTTAGTCTGGAGAAGTGCTTTGTAGATCCTTGTACTGTAGATTTTTTGATATGTACAGAACTAAATTGTACTAATGGAGACTAAATTCTCTACAGAGTTTATCCCTAGTGTGTGTAAAGATTTTCAGCGCTAATACCCGCTGTTATTTTTAATTGTCATTTTTTTCCACAGAGAAGTACTTTGACATGAAGAAAACCCAGTGTAAAGAGGGCCTGGATATCTACAAGAAGTTCCTGACCCGAATGACCCGAATCTCAGAGTTCCTTAAAGTGGCAGAGGTGATTTCTTCTTCACCTGCTTTGAGTTTGATGCTATTCATTCATTCAATACCATTCATTAAAGGGGAAAACCTCTTGATATATTTACATTTTTGTGAGAAAATTATGGTGGCAGAAATTGGATAGTGGTAGAAAAAACAAACATTTTAATTTAGAAACACCACTATAACTTTGCACATAATCATTTGACAGCAGGTGGGGATTGATCGAGGAGACATTCCAGACCTTTCCCAGGTAAGACTTTACACTCCAATCTGAATGATGGATTTACTTCTGCTGGTATAACCTATTAGACACATTCTCTGCACAAAACACCAACACACCAAACTTACTCTATCCGTTTGTCTACGGAAAAGACAGTTAGATTCATACTGTCTCCATCTCTCTCTCTCTCTGGCTCTCACTTTCTCTCCCTTATTTCTTGCTATCACTTTCTATTTTCTTCTCTCATTCTGTATTCTCTTTGTGTGTCTCTCTATCTCAGTATTAACTCATCTTATTTAATCAGCTCTGTTGTCCCTCCACACTATTTACTCCACCCTGCACACGTCTCCCAGAGATAAGGCACTGCTCAGTGCATGAAGTCCTCTAGCGCATGTTGCCAATTGAGGCATATTTCTCACTTTTTCTTCTTCTTCCCCTCTTGATTAGGCTCTATCTACAGTAAATAAAGGTGTTAAGCTGTTAAGAGTCCAAACTGACTGTACCTTACAGTACTTCAGATTTCACACAATGTACAGGAAATTGAATAGATGGCCCCCCACACCTGTTGTGCTACAGTCAGTCTTTGCAGTGACACTGGTTATATTACAGTATTTCCATGGGAAATCCCTCCTCGACCAAGGATCATACTTTTCCTTGAAAGTACAATTACACTAATTGTGTGTTATGTCCCCTATTGTATGTTTTATGAGGCACCTGCAACAGTGTTATACCCTTCAAATACATTATAGTTACAGTTCAATATAGATATTGATCTCTGACCATCACCACCTTTATATTCTGTATTTCCCCTTATCTTTCCACCTTTAGTTCACGGTTTGTGTAAGTATTCTCATCTCACTCTTCTTCTGTGTCTGTGACTTGCTTTGGTGTTGTCTTTGCATGCCTCTACTCTGACTTTGTATCTCATTGATATTGTGTTTTATAGGAGTGAAACAAATTGTATACACAGTTCTCTTTGTCACATAGCCCATCCAACATACTGCCCAGGTGTGCTTAGACATTACCAATTCAACACCACATACTGTAGGATTTTGAAAGTGCCGTGTCATCTACACACATTTCAAAATCACTCATCCAATGTGGCTTTCAGCTGAAGTCTTGAGTTAGTATTTGTCCCATATTGAGGAGCTAAACACTTCCCAGTAAACCAAGTGCTAGCTAGAATCCATTGACTAAGGTATAGTGGTATATGGGACAGTATAGTTAGGGACCTGAGTTTTTCCTCACCACATGACATGACCAGTTAAACGTTTTCAGAAAATGTTGTCAGGAAAAAGCTAGTGTATGCACAGTACAGTAACCAGGTTGCCCATCACTGCCTTAGATGGTTGTTTTTGTACAGTACTGTCTAACTGTATGTTTCTAACCCTGGCCTATACTAACTGCTGTTCTCCATTACAACAGGCTCCCAGTAGCCTCCTGGAAGCTCTGGAGCAGCACCTGGCCTCTCTAGAGGGGAAGAAAGTCAAAGACTCCACTGCTGCCAGCAGGTATGTACAGGATGGGCTACGTCCCAAATGGCACCCTATTCTCTACATAGTGCACTACAATTGAACAGAGCCCTATGGGCCCTGGTCAAAAGTAGTGCATAGGAAACAGGGTGCCATTTGGGACGTATCCTACATCTCACACTGGAGTGTCTTTGGCACTGAGTCCACTACTCCCCCTGCAGGTAGCCTAGAAGTGGCTGCCGGTATAATAACTGATTTGCTTTGTGCACCAAGCTCTTAAGCCAATATTGGTTAAATTATTATTGATGGTAATGGTTCTTGATGTTTTCAGCCAGGGTTGCTGTAGTATTCTGCCGAGGGGTGTTTACTGTTATGTGTTGTTTCAGGGCTAGTACTCTATCCAACGCAGTGTCCTCGCTGGCCAGTACAGGGATGTCTTTTACTAAAGTAGACGAGCGGGAGAAGCAGGCGGCTCTGGAGGAGGAACAGGCCCGTCTCAAAGCACTGAAGGTACAGCCGTCATGATGCGTGGATCACAACATGAATTTGACGAGAATGGATATGGTTTTGTGTTGCCTGTCCCATCTACATGTGAAGGACACTGATATGTTGCAGTATGCAGACAATGATTTGAACAATTCAAAGCCTTGTTTGGTCGATCCAGTATGGCCTACATACAGTATCATTTAAAAGTTTGGATACACCTACTCATTCAAGGGTTTTTCTTTATTTTCACTATTTTCTACATTCTAGAATAGTGAAGACATCAAAACTATGGAAGAACACATGGAATCATGTGGTAACCAAAAAAGGGTTAAACAAATATATTTCAGATTTGAAATTCTTCAAAGTAGCCACCCTTTGCCTTAATGACAGCTTTGTACACTCTTGGCATTATTTTAACCAGTTCATGAGGAAGTCACCTGGAATGCATTTCAATTAACAGGAGTGCCTTGTTAATTTGTGGAATTTCTTTCCTTAATGCATTTTAGCCAATCAGTTCTGTTGTAACAAGGTAGGGGTGGTATACAGAAGATAGACCTATTTGGTAAAATACCAAGTCCAAATTATGGCAAGAACAGCTCAAATAAGCAAAGAGAAACAACAATCCATCATTACTTTAGAAGGTCAGACAATCCGGAACATTTCAAGAACTCTGAAAGTTTCTTCAAGTGCAGTCGCAAAAACCATCAAGCTCTGTGATGAAACTGGCTCTCATGAGGACCTCCACAGGAAAGGAAGACCCAGAGTTACTTCTGCTGCAGAGGATAAGTTCATTAGATAACCAGCTTCAGAAATTGCAGCCCAAATAATGCTTCACAGAGTTCAAGTAACAGACCCATCTCAACATCAACTCTTCGGAGGAGACTGTGTGAACCAGGCTTTCATGGTTGAATTGCTGCAAAGAAACCACTACTAAAGGACACCAATAATAAGAAGAGACTTGCTTGTGCCCAAAAAAACATGAGCAATGGAAATTAGACAGGTGGAAATCTGTCCTTTTGATCTAATGAGTCCAAATTTGAGATTTTTTGTTCCAACTGCCATGTCTTTGTGAGATGTAGAGTAGGTGAACGGATGGTTTCTGCATGTGTGGTTCCCACCGTGAAGCATGGAGGAGGGGGTGTGATGGGGTGGGGGTGCTTTGCTGGTGACACGGTCTGTGATGTATTTAGAATTCAAGGCACAGTTAACCAGCATGGCTACCACAGGATTCTGCAGCGATACGCCATCACATCTAGTTTGCGCTTAGTGGGACTATCATTTCTTTTTCAGCAGGAAAATTACCCAACACACATCCAGGCTGTGTAAGGGCTATTTGACCAAGAAGGAGAGTGATTGAGTGCTGCATCAGATGACCTGGCTTCCATAATCGCCCAACCTCAACCCAAATGAGATGGTTTGGGATGAGTTGGACCGCAGAGTGAAGGAAAAGCAGCCAACAAGTGCACAGTATATGTGGGAACTCCTTCAAGAAAAGCATTCCTCATGAAGCTGGTTGAGAGAATGCCAAGAGTGTGCAAAGCTATCATCAAGGCAAAGGGTGGCTAGTTTGAAGAATCTAAAATATATTCTGATTTGTTTAACACTTTTTTTGGTTACTACATCATTCCATATGTGTTATTTTATAGTTTTGATGCCTTCACTATTATTCTATAATGTAGAAAATAGTAAAAATAAAAACCCTTGAATGAGTAGGTTTGTCCCAACTTTTGACTGGTACTGTACATAACTACAACCATCACCTCCAGTCTACGCTCTACATTCTACATCTGTACAGTGTCTGTATTTGACTTGGACTCTTTCCACCCAGGAACAGAGGCTGAAGGAGCTCTCTAAGAGGCCTTCCTTCGCCACCACAGACACGTCTCCAGTCTCCACCACCGGGGGCACTATCAGCACAGCCCCGGCCATCGACCTCTTCTCCACACCCAGCTGCTCCAATGGGTAAACTTTCACTTATGAGCTGTGAAGCTTACCCACTCATGTGGTTGACCAGAGAGGTTAGCGTGGATTATTTAGAAGTTGCTGATAACCACTGATATTTCTTTGTCCTCCTAGTGGTTAAGTTTAGGATTTAGAGGGCTCTTATTCTAGATCTGTGGTTCGAGGGAACCTATACCTCAATACGTCTGTGTGTATCTGGTAATTCTAATGTTCAGCTACATTCCCAGTGTTGATTCAAGTATTGCATCACTGCTGTCTTCTCTCCTCAGTGCTCTGAAGATGGAGAGTGACCTGTTTGACATTCAGCAGACCTTTAACCCTTCAGTGCAGGCCAGTTGTACAGGGCTTCCTGTGGCCACAGCATGGGCAGGTAGGAGAAACCGCCACCACTTCAGGACCCCTCTATTGTCTGCTGTCTTCTACCATGACCCGTTCTGCATGCTCTCCCTCTCTTCCTGTTGCATCTGACTCTGATATCCTCCTGTTCTTCTCTTCTCTATCTATTCTCTTTCTTTCTCTCTTCTGCCTGCTTAGATCCTTTCACCTCTGCTGAAGCTGGAGATGACTCCATGCCAAACCTTAACCCTTTCCTCTCAAAAGTCGTTGTCGATGCAGCCACTCACTTACCTGTCGTGTCCTCCGACGGTGTTAGCTATTCCTCTAGGACGTCTGGTCATGAAATGTTTGGTGGTAAAGATACTCTTTATTCCTCCTGAAATACCCTTCATGTGTCTCTCTGTGGGACTGTTTGAAGGAAATCTCCCATAAGCCGTACTGTTGTTACTTCTGTCTGTATGTAAATCATCTCATAGCTGTCTAAAGTTACATGTTTGTTGTGTACCTTAAAATGCAAGGCCTCCACATGCCATGTTTCCATTATAGGACTGTTCTAAGGATAGAACCACAAGCTAACACTGTGACGGTGGAGTTACTGGTTATGTTCTTTTGATAGGCTCCCAGTCTAATATGACGCTTCATCCATTGAGGTCTCAAATGTATTTTACAGTCTAGTAAACCCATGTCTAAGTTTATTCTGACCAAGTTGGTTATGTTCAAATGATGGTTTTCCTGCTGCTGATATATATTGTTTCATAATGTATTAAAATAGGCTATTGCTTCTATTAGATTCTGATTTTTCAAACCAATAATTGTATTATTTTCTGTTGTAGTATCCTCTTAATAAGTTGAAATCTGTTTCACTTACCAATATTATTTTTGATTCTCTAGATCGTTATAATCCCTTTACTGACTCAAACTCGTCCGTTTCAACCAATTACAAACGCACAGTGCGGATAGAACACTCCATCTCAGGTACTACGATGGCTCACCATCCCAGCCTATGTTTCCTGAGCCCATAGGCAAACATACGCCCCTCAACCCATATAATGTGTTTAGTGGCCCAATAATAACTATATGGTTAGGGGAGTCTGACGATTTTGAGGAATTTAGTGTCAATAGGATATTTGTATACCTTGTACTCTGCAGTTCCTGTTTTGACTTTGTTAGAATTAGTTTTACTTGTTACCTGTTAGTGTCCCTATACAACTGCTAATTATTTTCTGTTAACTGTCTCCTTACTATCTGTACTGTCAATTTGCCTGCCTTTCTTGCCGTGCCTTGAAATGCCTTCCTTTGCTCTCTTATTCTTCTTGCTCCTCCTTTGACGTTGTCAGACTCCTTCTGTAGTGGTCCAGTGTCCATGGCCCAGCACCTTCCACACCAGGCTCCCTACCCCACTGAGCCCTCTACTGTAGCATGTCTATTCAGAGGTAGAGTACTAGAGAACCTGTAGCTGTACTGTAGCAGGTCTATTCAGAGGTAGAGTACTGGAGAACCTGTAGCTGTACTGTAACAGGTCTGACTTTAACACCAATGGATAATGCTTATCCATCACTGCACCTGCCGTGTTCTGAGCAGCCTCACCTTTGACCTCTTTACAGGGTACTCCACAGCATCACAGGCCCCCCCCCCAGGAGCACTCCAGGTGGATTTCGAGTCAGTCTTTGGAGCCAAAGCTACTGGCGTTAACAACATTGACTCTGATGGTGAGGTGTTGAATATTTTACTGTTTGATGCACATGGTGTTTCACATCCAACCAATGTACACCTCTCTGTCCTCCTTAGACATCCTGAAACCCACCATGATCGGCTCCAATCAGGCCCTGTGCTCCATCAATCAGCTGTCAGACAAACTGGTCGGAGATGACCTGGACTCCTCCCTGGCCAACCTGGTGGGCAGTAAGTGTCACAATGTCACGCTAGGATATTTAATTCAGATTAAAATAGATCAACTCTCATCTTTGCCTGAGTGAATCATGGTGTCTATTGATATTTTGACTCATATGTTAGATCGCAATATGTCACACAGCTATAGCAGTAGAATGAACTGTTTCTGGATGTGTACATCTCACATTTATATTACTATCCTCTTGTAGATCTCGGGATTGGAAATGGCACAACAAAAAAGTAAGTGAGCTGTTCGTGCTCTTCAACATGCTGTGGTCAGTGCTAGATGAAGAACTGTTCTGTATAGCCAGCAGCAGTTAGGAGCCAGTGCTAATATTAGCTGTCTTAATCTACAGTGACATCCACTGGAGCCAGCCTGGGGAGAAGAGGCTGACTGGCGGAAGCAACTGGCAGCCCAAGGCAGCCCCAAACACCACCTGGAACCCCGTCTCCATGGTAATACACACTACACTGGCCTCTTACAGTACTGGTGCTCTTACCTGCCTGTGATGAGTGTTTTAGCTACTGTATCACTCTAGTGTTGGTTTTAGACCAATGTTTTAGACCACTCTAGTGTTGGTTTTAGACCAATGTTAAGAAGTTGTTGTCTTGACTTGACATTGGTCTGCTGGATTATCTGTGAGAGAAGATGTTGTGTTGGTGTGTTTTTTAAATATTTTTAGTAGCTACTATCTTGTCTCATTGCTACAACTCCCATACGGGCCCGGGAGAGATGAAGGTTGAAAGTCATGCGTCCTCCGATACACAACCCAACCAAGCCGCACTTCAATCCGCTTCTTAACACAGCGCGCATCCAACCCGGAAGCCAACCACACCAATGTGTCGGAGGAAACACCTTGCACCTGGCAACCTTGGCTAGCGCGCACTGCGCCGGCGGGGAGTCGCTGGTGCGCGATGAGACAAGAATATCCCTACCGGCCAGGCCCTCCCTAACCCGGACGACGCTAGACCAATTTTGCATCGCCCCACGGACCTCCCGGTCGCGGCCGGTTACGACAGAGCCTGGGTGCGAACCCAGAGTTCCTGATAGCACAGCTGGCACTGCAGTACAGCGCCCTTAACCACTGCGCCACCCGGGAGGCTCTCATTGGTGTGTTTGTGTCTCCACAGACCCCCCCAGTCATGGCCTACCCTGCCACAACACCAACAGGCATGGTGGGGGGATATGGCATGGTCAGTATCTGTCAGATAGATGTCTGGATGCACTGAGGAACATAGCCATGCAGTAGTTAGTACGGAGGGACATAGCCATGCAGTAGTTAGCACCGAGGGACATAGCCATGCAGTAGTTAGCACCGAGGGACATAGCCATGCAGTAGTTAGCACCGAGGGACATAGCCATGCAGTAGTTAGCACCGAGGGACATAGCACCGAGGGACATAGCCATGCAGTAGTTAGCACCGAGGGACATAGCCATGCAGTAGTTAGCACCGAGGGACATAGCCATGCAGTAGTTAGCACCGAGGGACATAGCCATGCAGTAGTTAGCACCGAGGGACATAGCCATGCAGTAGTTAGCACCGAGGGACATAGCCATGCAGTAGTTAGCACCGAGGGACATAGCCATGCAGCAGTTAGCACCGAGGGACATAGCCATGCAGCGGTTAGCACCGAGGGACATAGCCATGCAGCGGTTAGCACTGAGGGACATAGCCATGCAGCGGTTAGCACTGAGGGACATAGCCATGCAGCGGTTAGCACTGAGGGACATAGCACTGAGGGACATGGCCATGCAGTAGCTTGCACCGAGGGACATGGCCATGCAGTAGCTTGCACCGAGGGACATGGCCATGCAGTAGCTTGCACCGAGGGACATGGCCATGCAGTAGCTTGCACCGAGGGACATGGCCATGCAGTAGCTTGCACCGAGGGACATGGCCATGCAGTAGCTTGCACCGAGGGACATGGCCATGCAGTAGCTTGCACCGAGGGACATGGCCATGCAGTAGCTTGCACCGGGGGACATGGCCATGCAGTAGCTTGCACCGAGGGACATGGCCATGCAGTAGCTTGCACCGGGGACATGGCCATGCAGTAGCTTGCACCGGGGGACATGGCCATGCAGTAGCTTGCACCGGGGGACATGGCCATGCAGTAGCTTGCACCGGGGGACATGGCCATGCAGTAGCTTGCACCGGGGGACATGGCCATGCAGTAGCTTGCACCGGGGGACATGGCCATGCAGTAGCTTGCACCGGGGGACATGGCCATGCAGTAGCTTGCACCGGGGGACATGGCCATGCAGTAGCTAGCACCGGGGGACATGGCCATGCAGTAGCTAGCACCGGGGGACATGGCCATGCAGTAGCTAGCACCGGGGGACATGGCCATGCAGTAGCTTGCACCGGGGGACATGGCCATGCAGTAGTTAGCACTCTCCCCCACACATGCAACATGCAGATACAGTCAATGTCATTAAAAAAACTCCTCAAATCACAACTCTTTGAGATTGACTCTTTGAGATCTACCCCACACACACACACACACATACTTTTAATTGATGCATTTTACGCACTGTATTTTATGTAGGCCTACATTTAATCTAAGATGCCCTTGAGTATCTTGAAACGTGTCCGCTAAATAAAATGTATTATTATTTACAGAGGGAATAGCCATACAGCATAGCTAGCAATGAGAACATTATAGCCATGCAGTATAGCTAGCACTGAGAGTTAATAGCCATGCAGTATAGCTAGCACTGAGAGTTAATAGCCATGCAGTATAGCTAGCAATGATAGTTAATAGCCATGCAGTATAGCTAGCACTGAGAACTAATAGCCATGTAGTATAGCTAGCACTGAGAACTAATAGCCATGCAGTATAGCTAGCACTGAGAACTAATAGCCATGCAGTATAGCTAGCACTGAGAACTCATAGCCATGCAGTATAGCTAGCAATGATAGCTAATAGCCATGCAGTACAGCTAGCACTGAGAACTAATAGCCATACAGTATAGCTAGCACTGAGCTAATACCCATACAGTGTAGCTAGCATTGAGAACTAATAGCCATGCAGTAGTAATTGGAGTAACAGTAATAAGTGCTGTACATCCTTCTGTGCTATGCAATCTACTGTAACATGTCTATTATGCCTGATGTTTCTCTATGATATTGTCTTTAGCCACCCCAACAGCTTGGCTCTATGGGTATGATGAACCAACCCAACATGATGTACAACCAGCCCATCATGAGGCCGCCCAACCCCTTCGGCTCTGTTTCCAGTGCCCAGGTGTGTGTTTGTACAATAATCAGACGTGTGTGATGGTAAATGTCTATTGTAGGGTTGTGTGAGTTCAGTGTTCAGGTGTATTCAGTGGTGTATAGTTACAGTATCCGTTCTGTGTGTGTACTACCCCCTGTGAAAACAACAATGTTCCAGTTTACTCTTACCTCCTCAGGAGGAAAGGGACATCTGTCTCATCAGTTTCCTCAAGAGTCCCCAATTATTTTCCCATCTTGGTGAAACTTCTCTTTCACCCTTCATTCCTCTCTTTCATTCAATCTGATCGCTCCCCCTCTCTCTCACTCACACACACTGTCTTCCTCTCTCTGACCTCTGCTCCTCCTGTGTGTTTTTCCCTCTCCCTGAAATAGCCCTCTGCAGCCTCTAGTCCTTCCAGCCAGAGTCCTCTCAGAGCCCCCGGACAGGACCCATTTGCACAGCTCTCTCTCAAGGATTTCTTGTAGAGCGTCTCTTAGGTACAGCATGCTGTGTGCTTGCGGATGTACATGCATGCGCAGCGTTGCTTCACACTAATGCTTCTCTTTCTTTTTTTCTCTTCTCTTACTGTTATCATCTCTTCCTTCATTTGCAAACACACTGCTTCTTCCATCTGATCAACCACTGCTGTTTATTTCCTCTCGCTATATCTCTTGCTCTTTATATGGGCTTGATTAGTTGGTTTGTGTCTTGCTCGCTTAAACAATTGGCAGATGCATTTCAGGATGTTGTTAAACTTCCAATTACACTAACCAGTATGTCTTTGCTAATATAGGTTGCCATTGCTGAAATCGATTCATCAGCTGCATCTTATGTGACAGTTGCTTTTGCTCTGGGGACATTCTGATGCCTTTCCATTGCATTTATTCAGTTGACTATTTCAGCACCACCATGAGCAGGCTGGTAAAACAATTTTATAATAAATCCTTGTATGTTGATTTCCATCCACAGATGCAGTTCATGTAATATGACGTGTCTCAGAAAATGAAGCACTTAGACTGGCAATGAAGACAAAGCTTTGCTGCTAACTCTTCAGAGAAACGTTCACCTTCTCCCCACCCCAAATACAGACATGTCAAGAACACAATGAACAGTGCAATGACTGGAGGAAAACCATGGAAACCATGTCCAACTGACGATGGGAAGAAAATAATTCACCACCCGTTATTCTGTCATTTGTCCAAGACGTCAAGTGATGCTGCTGTTTTTTAAAAGTACCTATAGGGGTTCCTCATCCATTGTATCCTCTGCTATGGGTGCTGAGAAACTTTGATATTATGTATTTGGAAATACTACTGTGGTTGGGTGTAACAGCTTGGTGTTCTAATCTAGTGTGGGAGGGGGAGGGGGGACAAGAAGAAAAAGAGGAGAGGAATCCTTCCATCTCTTGATTCGATCATCAGTGATCCATTTCCTAGTTATTTAACTGTCACTGAGTAGTGATGCTAATGACGTTTACACCTGTTTTAGTTTGTCTTTTTTACTGTGTTTACAGTAGACATTCCCTGTGTGTTGTTTATTTATTTATGATATGGTTTTAATACTGAGGAAGAAAATCTATAGTGTAATCTATAGTACCTGTGGGAGTGCCTCAGCATTTAACATGGATGTTGGATGGTTTCATTGGAGAGGTAGAGAAAATAAAATAGATATTATATAAAATACACCTATAAACGGAATGATAGAGCACTAAATATTCAAGTTTTGTGATAAGAACAGTTTTACTAGGTCAAATCTCATGATCTCCCCTGTGCAAGTGGAGTAGGGGGTTCCAGTATGAGTCAGTAATCTATATAGTCAATTCTGTGCCTAGGGTTTTTTGCAATGGAACAACTTTTCTGTCTAGTTGAAAAACACTTAATCCATGATTCTGAAGCACCACACTGGGGTGGAATCCATTTTGCTTTAAGCTTGGCATGCCATTGACTCACTGACCGTTTAATGGCTGCCTTTACTCTGAATGTGAAAGAATTGCTTTCATGTTGAACATATCTTTCCATGCTACCCGCACCACCTCAGCTCTGACTCCCTGGAAGCCAGACGAGAGTGTGTCGGTGTTGCAGACACTAAACAAGGGTTACAGTTTTGATGTAAATTAGTTGTATAAAGATCCAGTGGAACAGGGTGAGAGAGGGGCACTGTTGATCGGTGCTCTGTGTATATAAAACTGACTGTTCAACGGAGAGGGAAGTGAAAGATGTATGAAATATGAAAGCAATTCAATCAATCTGACTCTACCTACGTTTGATTCAGGATATTTTCTGCGTTTGTCTTGCGTGGATTATATTTTTGTTTATGTAATTAAAATGTGTAGCAGACATTGACAGGTTTTTTTTTTTTAAATAAAGAGCAGCTTCCACAAAGTGATGTTCTTAAACATTTTTATTACAATTTGTTGGTGAATATTGCAACAGTGATGGCATCTTTGGCACTACGGTTAGTATATACACTATATACACACAAGTATGTGGACACCCCTTAAAATTTGTTGTTTTGGCTATTTCAGCCACACCTGTTGCTGACAGGTGTATAAAACTGAGCACCAAGCCATGCAATCTCCGTAGACAAACATTGGCAGTAGAATGGCCTTACTGAAGAGCTCAGTGACTTTCAACATGGCGTTGTTGCTCCGTCAAATATCTGCCCCAGTCAACTGTAAGTGCTGTTATTGTGAGGTGGAAACATCAAGGAGCAACAACGGCTCAGCCGCGAAGTGGCCACACAAGCTCGCAGAATGGGATTGCAGAGTGCAGAAGCGTGCAGCGCGTAAAAATCATCTGTCCTTGGATGCAACTCTCACTACCGAGTTCCAAACTGCCTTTCGAAGCAACGTCAGCAAAATAACTTTGTTGGAAGCCTCATGAAATGGGTTTCCATGGCCGAGCAGCCGCACACAAGCCTAAGATCACTATGTGCAATACCAAGCGTTGTTTGGAGCGGTGTAAAACTCGCCGCCATTGGACTCTGGATCAGTGGATATGTGTTCTCTAGATTGATGAATCACGTTTCCCCATCTGGCAGTAATACTGATGAATCTGGGATGGAGGATGCCAGGAGAATGCTACTTGCCCGAATGCATAGTGCCTACTGTAAAATTTGGTGAAAGAGAAATAATGGTCTGGGGCTGTTTTTCATGGTTCAGGCTAGGCCCCTTAGTTCCAGTGAAGGGAAATCTTAACGCTTCAGCATACCATGACATTCTAGATGATTCTGTGCTTCCAACTTTGTGGCAACAGTTTGGGGAAGGCCCTTTCCTGTTTCAGCAAGACAATTACCCCGTGCACAAGACAAGGTCCATACAGAAATGGTTTGTCAAGATCGGTGTGGACGAACTTGACTGGCCTGCACAGAGCCCTGACTTCAACCCCATCAAACACTTTTGGGATGAATTGGAACACCGACTGCGAGCTAGGCCTAATCGCCCAACATCAGTGCCCGACCTCACTAATGCCCTTGTGGCTGAATGGAAGCAAGTCCCCACAACAACGTCCCAACATCTAGGGGAAAGCCTTCCCAGGAGAGTGAAAGCTGTTATAGCAGCAAAGGGGGACCAACTCCATATTAATGCCCATGATTTTGGAATGAGATGGTTGACAAGCATGTGTCCACATAAATATATATAAATATAATGGGTCCTGTGTGGCTCAGTCGGTAGAGCATGGCGCTTGCAACGCCAAGCGTGGTGGGTTCGATTCCCGCTGGGGCCACCCATATGTAAAAGTAGTGGCCCCAGCCACTAAGTCGCTTTGGACAAAAGCGTCTGCTAAATGGGATATATTTTTTTATATTTTAATGCCCATGATTTTGGAATGAGATGGTTGACAAGCATGTGTCCACATACTTTTGGTCATGTAGTATATGTGGATTCTCTTAGCTTCTGGATGACTTTTTGCCTTCTGTATTTTAATATTTTATGTCCTCAGCCTCCACTAAAATTATTAGCAGCTTTCCTTGTGTACTTTATCTGAACAAGACTGCCACCCAGTGTCCAATTTCTATAAAACAGACCTATTGTGGTTATTCTAGTTTACTGTATACCTTACATACCTGTATTCTGCATTTGGATGAAAGGTAATTTACTCCAACAGAATGTATGCAATCACTTGGAGTCTATTTACAGTGTTGTACTTATCAATATTCACATTTGCATTTGTCCAGGTCAGCGTGTTGAAACACCTGTGCTCCATCAAGCCTCAGGCTTACACTCCTCCTTGACAAACAGACTCACTGCCATAATCTCAACAATCATCTTTACTTTGTGGGTTGGATCTTGAGGTTAAGAATTTCACAACTAGCAGGGAATATGCCACATGACACGGATAATAAATTAGCACCTTGTTCGTGTTCCTTTTACACAATTGTACATATTTCCATTGGCGCAGTGTAATATATTATATATATATTATATTATAGTGTAATATTAGCATATGTTTAAGATTCCCGTATGAAAATACAACAAAACTATTTTTATTGGACAACTTTATTTTCAATTGTGTTTGCTCTTCATACACTTGTTAACGTTTCTACAGTATAGGCTGCTATCAACATTGACTGCTGGCATTGAACAGTGACCACTAGTCATTATAGGCACTTAACCCGTTTGAGGGAAGCACACACCTCCCTGAGTCTGACCCACCTACCTCCAGTGGATGTCCGAATTTCTCTACAGAGGTAGTTTCCAAAACAAGGTAAAACTTTTTATTTACATGTTTTTGTTTGGTCTGTATTTGTCTCTCCAAAAGTTACAAAGTAAGATATCAATCTATTGTTCTTCAGATTTTAACGTCTGACGAGGAAGAACATGAAGGCGCTGTGAAGCCTCACCCACAATGCCATTTGGGAAACAATAAAACTGAAGTTATTGACATAACACAGACATTTTAATCGCTGTCTATCCCCACTGTCCCGAAGGCAACACTTGATTACGAGCTGCCTCATATCCTAAGGTTAGTCAGAAATTATCATACAAGGAATTTTGACTTCAGAAACCTGTGTATTAATTATTATTCTTTATGTGGGCTACTTTTTAGGATGGTGTTTTTCAAGCCAGCATTATGTGCCGGTGCCAATTAAAATATATAAATAAAATGTTATTTTTCTTTCCGAGGCTGATCTTGTTTTCCTAAATACAACAAATGTAAACTTATTTTAAAGAGGACTACGATACTGCAGCTTTAGGGTTTCTCTTTCTAAGAAGACATGAGTCTATGCAATTTAATTATCCAATTGCACTAACATAGTTATGAGACGGATTAAGCAGGCAAAAACATAACATTGCACAAAACATTTCCATTTTATTGGTTATCGACTGTTCTCTGCTACTATTGTAGGCTACTATAAAATCATTTTTTAAAAGCCTATCTCTTTGATTTACTGACAGTTCACGCCCACTTTATGAAATTATTAAATGTTTTACATTCAACTATAATGTGAATAGCTAACATCACTGTCGAAATCCATGAGACAGGACAGAACCCAGGTAGCACACATATGAGGCTTCCAGATTCATGTATCTTTTTATCTGACAAATGTTTCGCTGTAAGCTTTTTAGTTGTTTACCCAATATTTTTAAGTTATTTTCACTCAGAAGTCTTCACAAGGTTGCTGGGTTTGTATTAAGGCAGTGGACACTACAATATGTTAACTGTTGATAATGGAGGACAAATGATTCATAATTTATATCAGAGTTGACTCTAATCTTATAGCGATTTTTATTGATTGATTTAAGTAAAGTAGGCAACCCATCTAAACTAAGGTAAGTCAGCAGAATTTAATTGAGAAGGAAAAAAGAAACGTTTGAATTAGGGTTTTCACAGCAGTCTATGGCACTGCATCTCAGTGCATCTCATCTCACTACAGACACCCTGGTTTGAATCCAGGCTGTATCACAACCGGCCGTGATTGGGAGTCCCGCAGGGTGGTGCACAATTGGCCCAGCGTCGTCCAGTTTTGGCCAGTGTAGGCTGTCATTGTAAATAAGAATTTGTTCTTATTAACTGACTTGCCTAATTAAATAAAGGTTCAATTTAAAAAAAAATGATTTACTGAACTAGTGTTTGATCCAGCATGATTTACCGAATTAGTGTTTAATCCAGCATGATTTACTGAATTAGTGTTTGATCCAGCATGATTTACTGAATTAGTGTTTGATCCAGCATGATTTACTGAATTAGTGTTTGATCCAGCATGATTTACTGAATTAGTGTTTGATCCAGCATGATTTACTGAATTAGTGTTTGATCTAACATGATTTACTGAATTAATGTTTGATCCAGCATGATGTACTGAATTAGTGTTTGATCCAGCATGATTTACCGAATTAGTGTTTGATCCAGCATGATTTACTGAATTAGTGTTTGATCCAGCATGATTTACTGAATTAATGTTTGATCCAGCATGATTTACTGAATTAATGTTTGATCCAGCATGATTTACTGAATTTGTGTTTTTTCCAGCATGATTTACTGAATTAATGTTTGATCCAGCATGATTTACCGAATTAGTGTTTGATCCAGCACGATTTACCGAATTAGTGTTTGATCCAGCAAGATTTACTGAATTAGTGTTTGATCCAGCATGATTTACTGAATTACTGTTTGATCCAGCATGATTTACTGAATTAGTGTTTGATCCAGCATGATTTACTGAATTAGTGTTTGATCCAACATGATTTACTGATTTAGTGTTTGATCCACCATGAATTACTAAATTAGTGTTTGATCCAGCATGATTCACTGTTCACTGTTCATTTACAATCAACGTTCTCCATATAGAGCCTAACCTTGACATGAACAGTTTTATCAACCTTACCTAAGGACAAAATATACTATACTGTAATGTAGCATCAGTTCAAAAGCACCTGCCTTGAAATGTTTCCCCCAAGAGCAAGGCCATGCTATGATCACATACTCAAGCCTTTGGTCATGTGTCTGTTGTTGCTTAGAGGCACTGTTTTACTATGATGAGCAATGTGTGAATTATGGGAAGATGAAAACAAAGCCTCCAGGAGCTCACACCTTGAATATTTTTATCAACTCTGCAGGTGCCAGCTACCTGAGCGATGCCTCTGGAGCTCCGAGCTTAGAGACAGACGCTGCCCATCACATCCCATTACTGACTGCCTCAACAGGCCTCAGGGCCCAACTCCAAGCCCTTTCCACACCAGCCCTGGCGAGAGAGAACCTGAGTCACTATGATAGACCTGAGCCATCTGACGGAGGAGGAACAGTCGATGATCATGACTGTGCTGAAGAGAGATGAAGAGCTGAAGAAAGCAGAGGAGGAGAGGATCAAGTGAGTTTGTGATAGCCCTATTCTCACAGCTCTGAACCACGACTGTGTCATTAGTGTATTTCCTAGTTTCCGCATATTTTGATAAAACATTAGTGTTGCCCCACTTAGCCTCTCCACCCTCTAGTTGAAATTATAGTTATGTAATCAAATACATGCTTTGTGTATTGCATGTAAATATGCTATATTGTAATGTATTATAATGTGATGTATTCAATATTGTTGTATTTTTTAGTGCCTATTCGTTCCCTTTCATTCTATGAGGAGAGTGGTTTCTCTGTCAACCTCCCCCCACCTGTGTGGGAGAGGTAAAAAGGCTGGTGAAGTGATGTTCGTCTGTCTGTAATATAATAACAGCTCAGCCAGATATGGACACAGCCTCCACCACAGAGAGGCCTCAATGTGAGATAAGCAATTAGATTAACCCTCCGATTCAACTTTACAGAACCACGTGGGAGAGAAAAATGCAGGCTCAATGGTCTGAAATAGATACCCACAGAGGTACAACACAGATATACACCTCACTGCGTTTAACCATGGAATCCTGAGGCACATCCAGTACATAAACAACGGCATGTTGATGTATACTCAGACAGTGTTAGAATTTCTTGTCATGTCAATCCACATTCAGACGTGCCAACTAAGGACAACTGGGTCTTAAATTAGCTTAGTCTCAAGCCTTCTTGTCAAAGCAGTTCCACAGTGAGAAAAAAGTTGAGAAACAAAGGCCTATTCATTTTGATTCTGTAATGGAGTTGGCTAGACAAGTCTATTTCTAACAGTAGAAGACTGGAGACTGACTCTGTATGGTCGACTTGTCTGTGTTCAGCCATGGCCTTAGTATAAAAGGATTAACGCCAATTGTATGTATTAATGTGCTACCCCTCTTTCACATGACCAGGGTTGTTTACCTTCTCTTTTCCACCCTCCCCTCCCTTCTTAATCCGCCACACACTCCCTCCTCCCTTTCTGTGGACAACTTTGTCAATCACTTTGAAAAGAAGGTTGACGACATCAGCTCCTCAATCATTCAGCCTATTGAGTCCACTGGTCTCACTCCCACAGAACTACCCTACGCCTTGACCTCTTTCTCCCCTCTCTCTCAAGATGAAATCCTGCGAGTATTGAGGTCCGGCTGCCCTGCCACCTGCCTCCTCGACCCCATCGCTGGAGAACTTCTCACTTCCCTCATCAACTCACCCTTGACCACTGGCTGCATCCACTCTGACGTCAAAATGTCCCAAGTCGTTCCCCCTCCTCAAGAAACCAACACTCGACGACTCTGATGTCAAAAACTACAACTGGTATCACTTCTTTCTTTTCTTTCCAAAACACTTGACCGTGCTGTCTCTGACCAACTCTCTCGCTATCTCTCTCAGAACGATCTTCTTTACTCAGGCTTCAAGACGGGTCACTCAACCAGACTCGTCTTCTCTGTGTCACGTAGGCTGTCCGCTCTGCGAAATCTGACTCTCTCTCCTCTGTTCTCATCCCCCTAGATCTATCCGCTGCCTTCGACAACATAAACAATCAGATCCTCCTCTCAAGGATGAGCATCTCAGGCTCTGCACACTTTTGTATTTCATCATACCTGGCAGCCACTACTACCAGGTGACGTGGAGAGGATCTTTGTCGACACCACGTATCTCTCACTACTAGTTTCCCCCAGGGCTCAGTTCTAGGGCCTCTTCTCTATCTACACCAAGTCACTCGGCTCCATCATATCCTCACAAGGTCTCTCCTATCTTTACTATGCGGGTGACAGAATGAGGATATCCCCATTCGGACACCCAGGTGGCTACATGCATCTCTGCGAGCCTGGCAGATATCTCAGCTTGGATGTCAGCCCACCACCTCGAGCTCTTCCTCCTCTCACTCAAAGACCTCTCTATCACAGTTGACAGTTCCACGGTGTCCCCCTCCCAGAGTGCAAAGAACCTTGGTGTGACCCTGGACAACACCCTGTTGTTCTCTGCAAACATCAAAGCAGCGACTCACTCCTGCAGGTTTTTTTATTTCATTTAACTAGGCAAGTCAGTTAAGAACAAATTCTTATTTACAGTGACGACCTAGGAGCAGTGGGTTAACTGCCTTGTTCAGGGGCAGAACGACAAATTTGTACCTTGTCAGCTCAGGGATTCGAGCTAGCAACCTTTCGGTTACTGGCCCAACGCTCTAACCACTAGGCTACCTGCCACCCCAAAGAAGAGATACCGGTTGTAGTTTTTGACATCAGCGTCGAGTTGGTAGAAGGTTCATGCTCTACAACATCCGTAGAGTACGACCTTATCTCCCACAGGAAGTGGCGCATGTCCTAATCCTGGCACTTGTAATTTCCCGTCTGGACTACTGTAACTCGAGGTTGACTGGGCTCCCCGCTTGTGCCATCAAACCCCTGCAACTTATCCAGAATGCTCCACCCCTACAGGATGGCAGCTCTCACTCATCCTAGTCAAACTCTTCTCTGTCCTGGCACCCCAATGGTGGGACCAGCTTCCTCCTGAAGCTAGGACAGCAGAGTCCCTGCCCATCTTCCGAAAACATCTGAAACCCTACCTCTTCCAAAAGTAACTTAAATAATCCCCCAGAATAAACATCTTGCTTACTCACCAACAACTCATTCAAACAGAAATCATTGTTGAGCTTTTCCTCATTTAATATTGATTGAATTAAATAAGTGTTTTCTCCTCAAAAAGAATGTGAACTATTTAGCACAAGCGCTGCATTGTGTTCCATTGGGTTAGATTGTTAACTCATGTGGTGGTAAATGTACCTTTTCCGTCAACGTTTAGCCTATAGTGTGTCTCTCAACCAGAATAAATCAATGTCATTACCTAAAGGTAATTATTCAGAATCACATCCTTGACTGAACTGTGTTCCACCTCTTGTGCTTATGTAATGTGTTTAATGGGTAACTGTACCGTACCCTGTATACTGTGATGTACCTGGGTGTGTTTTTCCCATCAGGCAGCTGCAGAAAACAAGTGCCCCAGTGGACAGCAGGCTCAAGTACCTGACAGGGGAGTGGTTTTACGAGGCCAAGTCTCTGAGACACCGGGAAAAGATCCATGGCTCCGAAGTAATCCTGGCCTCCATGAAGCAGAGGAAAGCAGGTTCTTTAGGTGGGTCAAAAACACTGTTCAAACACTAATTGAGCGCTGCATACAGTAAGTCATTCTCACGCAAGATAAGTTTGTGTGCAGTTCACATATTCTGCAGTATAATGAAAAAGCCATACATGTTTTATTTTTTTTATTTTTTATTTTAGCCAGGTAGGCCAGTTGATAAGTTCTCATTTACAAGTGTGACCTGGCCAAGATAAAGCAAAGCAGTACAATAAAAACAACAACACAGAATTACACATAAACAAAGGTACAGTCAATAACGCACAATAAAAGAAAAATAGAAAGATCTATGTACAGTGTGTATGTAACGGATGTGAAATAGCTAGCTCGTGGTGGTGCGCGCTAAATAGCGTTTCAATCGGTGACGTCACTTGCTCTGAGACCTTGAAATAGTGTTTCCCCTTGCACTGCAAGGGCCGCGGCTTTTGTGGAGCGATGGGTAACGATGCTTCGTGGGTGACTGTTGTTGATGTGTGCAGAGGGTCCCTGGTTCACGCCCGGGTATGGGCGAGGGGACGGTCTAAAGTTATACTGTTACATGTACAAATGTAGAAGAGTAGGGAGGTAGGCAATAAATAGGCTATAAAGGCGGTAATAATTACAACTGAGCATTAATACATGTGCAGATGATGATGTGCAAGTGGAGATACTGAGGTGTACTATTTACAGACTAGCTGTGTACAGGTACAGTGATTGGTAAGCTGCTCTGACAGCTGATGCTTAAAGTTAGAGAGGGAGATATTTATATACTTTAGATTGCCTCGCCTGGTTCACCAACTACTTCTCTGATAGAGTTCAGTGTGTCAAATCGGAGGGCCTGTTGTCTGGACCTCTGACAGCCTCTATGGGTGTACCACAGGGTTCAATTCTCGGGTCGACTCTCTTTTCTGTATACATCAATGATGTTGCTCTTGCCGCTGGTGATTCTCTGATCCACCTCTACGCAGATGACACCCCTCCTTGGACACTGTGTTAACTAACCTCCAGACTAGCTTCAATGCCATATACCTCTCCTTCCGTGGCCTCCAACTGCTCTTAAACGCAAGTAAAACTAAATGCATGCTATTCAATCGATCACTGCCCGCACCTGCTCGCCCGTCCAGCATCACTACTCTGGACGGCTCTGACTTAGAATAGGTGGACAACTACAAATACCTGGGTGTCTGGTTAGACTGTAAACTCTCCTTCCAGAGTCACATTAAGCATCTCCAATCCAAAATTAAATCTAGAATCAGCATCCTATATCGCAACAAAGCATCCTTCACTCATGCTGCCAAACATACCCTCGTAAAACTGACCATCCTACCGATCCTCGACTTCGGTGATGTCATCTATAAAATAGCCTCCAACACTCTACTCAACAAACTGGATGCAGTCTATCACAGTGCCATCTGTTTTGTCACCAAAGCCCCATACACTACCCACCATTGCGACCTGTACGCTCTCGTTGGTTGGTCCTCGCTTCATACTCGTCGCCAAACCCACTGGCTACAGGTTATCTACAAGTCTCTGCTAGGTAAAGCCCCGCCTTATCTCAGCTCACTGATCACCATAGCAGCACCCACTTGTAGCACGCGCTCCAGCAGGTATATCTCACTTGTCACCCCCAAAGCCAATTCCTCCTTTGGTCGTCTTTCCTTTCAGTTCTCTGTTGCCCATGACTGGAACGAATTGCAAAAATCTCTGAAGCTGGAGACTCACATCTCCCTCACTAGCTTTAAGCACCAGCTGTCAGAGCATTTTACAGATCACTGCACCTGTACTTAGCCTATCTGTAAACAGCCCATCTATCAGCCCTTAATTGCTATATTGTAATTACTTCGCCACCATGGCTTATTTATTTCCTTAACTTACCTCATTTGCACTCACTGTATATAGACTTTTTGTTTTATTTTGTTCTACTGTATTATTGACTGTATGTTTTGTTTATTCCATGTGTAGCTCTGTGTTGTTGTATGTGTCGAATTGCTACGCTTTATCTTGGCCAGGTGGCAGTTGCAAATGAGAACTTGTTCTCAACTAGCCTACCTGGTTAAATAAAGGTGAAATAAAAATACATTAAAAAGTGCTAAACATTGTATTAATATGTCAGGTTTATGCAATCGGGTTTGTACAGTATGTTCAGATCATCAGCAGACATGGGTTATTGAGTTTATAGAGAGTATACTGTAAGCACTTACTGTATTCCCTGTCTGTCTGTATCTGTATGTCTGTCTGTCCTGCAGATGGGTTTCTTTCCAGACCCAGAGCAGTCAGCGGTAAAGTCTCAGACATCACCCCCCCTCCAAAACCTGCCAGGCTCCTGGAGGCACCAACACAGCCAACACAGCCCCAGAAGAACAGGTTATCCACTGCTCCACTGCACTCCTCCTCCCACCCCTCCATTCTCCTTCCTAACCCATCCCTCTCTCTGCTGTACCCCATTACTCTACCCAGTCTCATAACCATGCCTTGAGGATAGGTTAGTATAGCAGTTCAGCATGAGTGATCAATCATAGCGCTTACCTGCACAGAGTGAGTCCTGTGGTGTGTGTGTGTGTGTGTGTGTGTGTGTGCGTGTGCGTGTGCGTGTGTGTGTGTGTGTGTGTGTGTGTGTGTGTGTGTGTGTGTGTGTGTGTGCGCGCGCGTGTGTGTGTGCGCAGGGATGCACGTGTGTGTGTCTTAGGTGTGTCTCAATCTCAATTTGAGTCAACATAGGTGGTGCTCACGCTTACATGGAATCTATCTGCTCTATTATATTTACAGGATGTGGTCTCACGAGGCTAGGAGTCAGTCAGTATGGGAATGCTACAAAAAGTTATTATTTTGAGAAGCAAGTAATTCAACTAGAGAGGCCTGTAATTTTATGTGTAGCTGTTAATGTAGAGGTAACGTGCCAGTATTATTCTCTGCCCAGTCACTTGTATTATAACTTACATCACTTCCTAAAGTAAATACAAAGTGAAGCTTTCTAAGTCTTGTAGTGAAGCTTGGTGTGTTTGGCATGCTGTGCATGAGGTCATATGGGCTGTGTTGACCTCCCTGACTCCCAGTCGGCAGCAGCCAGATCTCTAGGTGAGTCGACTCTTCCACATCCCTGCCTCCCTTTGATGTCACAATGAATCACATGTGAGCAGGCATCAGTTATGCAGGAGGCTTGTTCAATGAACAGCCGGTCACAGAGGTGCTCAGGAATTGAATGAGGAAGTGCAGATACTAAGCCCTTTCCTTACAAGGCCACAGGGTAACAGTGGTCTCCAATGTCTATCTGATTTGACATCCAGTACAGTGTATCTGGGCTTCCGAGTGGCACAGCGGTCTAAGGCCGTCACTACAAACCCTGGTTTGATACCAGGCTGTATCACAACCGGCCGTAATCGGGAGTCCCATAGGGCGGCGCACAATTGTCCGGGTTAGGAGAGGGTTTGGCTGGGGTAGGCCGTCATTGTAAATAAGAATTTGTTCTTAACTGACTTGCCTATTTAAATAAAAGTTCATTAAAAACGTTTTAATTTTTTCTTATCCTGGTGCTCTGAGGGCTACTCATCTATTGTATAAACCCAAATTCCTATTCTATTCTGATAGTGATCATTCTGTCTCCTTGGCAGCAAAAGCCTCAATGTATCAGATGCAGAGAAAGAGAGGCTGAATTCAGTTGTGCAGTCCCCGGCAAGGGTAGGTGAGATTTCATTTGCAGAGAATATATGTGAAGCATGAACAGAATAAACAAACAAAGTATTTTCATGCTGTTCTGATTTCTTTCTGTTTTTCCAATCATCATATCACAGTATGACTTTTAGAGTATTGTGAAATATAGTGAAATATATATTTTCTTCTCTTCTCATTCCAGCCAAAGCACAATCCTTTCAATCGAGCATCCCTTATTATAGAGGTAGAGAATACAGAAAAACAGTCCAATGGAAATCAAGAGACTGAGAAAGCATCTGAAGCAGGTTAGAGTGCAGTGCATATACCTATTTACACAATCAAGCATTATGGTACATTGAAGAATAGGAGGTTGAGTCAAATTGAATAACATGATCTTTCAGGATATTGTGAGAACAATTTTTGGCTGGTTCACAATAGTGCTTTACAGATGTAGGATCTTAATTTGATCATTATTTTTTTGCTGAGAATTTTCCTGCACTGCAGATGAGCTTTGTAATTTTGCATGAATTCACAAAAAACACATGGCTATATTAACAGTATTGCAGTTTTCATTTCGCCTACTTTTGGCTAGCTAATAGCATAATCATGACCAGCATAATCATGACCAGCAACATTATGGACTAAAAGTTCAAATCCTGTTGCTGCTGGATTATTTTTGATGTGGCAATATAGGTATAATTAAGATCATACATCTGGAGTAAGGTGATACTGATGCCAACCAGGCCTGTGACATGGAAATAATTTATCACAGTATCATGTTCCACCATTGTGTTCTCACACACACAGAGCCCTTATCTCCCCTGATCATTCTCATGACAGCAGACTCCACCAGTCACAACTCAGCAGGCTCTGCCACCTCCGAGGGGTCCTCTCTAGGATTCAGGCCCGTGCCCAAGAAAATAACCATCCTCTCCCGGCACTCGCAGAGCTCTCTCACGGGCAGTAATGTCTCCATTCCTGGGCTGCAGGGTCATCCAGCTGGGTCAAAGGTCATCGCCCCTGCCTCTCAGGGAAGTCTCCAACATGGCTCCAGCTGTGGCTCAAACCAGTCTAGCCAGGGGGCTTTGGACGTTCAGTCACAGAAAATGTATCCAACTCCCATCTCTGAGTTACAGAACAATGCAACTCCAGTATCTCCCTCCAGTCAACAACTGAAAACTTTGAGTCACCACTCCCACAAGCCACTGAAGCCTTTAACCCTAGTCTCCTCCAATACTGATTTTGAGAGAGCGAAAGAGGCCCATGAAAGAGAGAGGAGAGCAGAGCCCTCAGATAACTCACTTGTCAGACACCTAGTGAGAACCCCCTCTCATCTTAGGGAAACTGAGAACTCCAAAGTTCCATTGAGGCCCTTGAGTGAGCCAAAGCCTCTCCGACTGTTGAACCTTAGACCAGCCACACACTCTGATAATGACAGACACACAGATACATCCTACACAGGTCATCAGAAGAGTGAAGGTAGCGATGGTCTCATCCAGAG